>NC_090648.1:404820189-405110321 GCF_040937935.1 Hyperolius riggenbachi | reverse complement strand
AGCTGGTGGCGCACGCATGTTGGAAGCGCCATTGTATGTGCTCCCTGGCAGTGGAAACACACAGGCAGCAGGAGGTAAATTCAGCAGCAGCAGCAGGAGGAGGAGGATGATTGTGTGGCAGCAGGCAGTCAATGAGGCAGGCAGCGAGACATAATAGGCTGTGTGGTACCTAGCGGTGGTACCAGGCCGTAAATACACAGCATGAGATTCCAGACAGCGGTCGTGAAGCCCACATCATGTCCAATACACAACTGGGACAACACAGTTTTCAACCCGGACACCTCTAAAAATAATATCACAAAGTATTAATAAAAAGAATATATATTTTTATCTTTCTTTTAAAGAAATGCAGCTATTTTTGAGCATAACAAATAGCTGGTGGCGCATGGTGGAAGCGCCATTGTATGTGCTCCCTGGCAGTGGAAACACACAGACAGCAGGAGGTAAATTCAGCAGCAGGAGGAGGAGGATGAGTGTGTGGCAGCAGGCAGTCAATGAGGCAGGCAGCGTGACATAATAGCCCTGGTACCTAGCGGTGATACCAGGGCGTAAATAAACACAACAGGAGGTCCCAGACAGCGGTCGTGCAGCCCACATCGTGTCCAATACACAACTGGGACAACACAGTTTTCAACCCGGGCACCTCAGAAAAATTAAACCTTTTTTTTTTTTAATGGTTTACTTTTTTTTTTTTTTTTTACAGCAAATTACACAGATATAGCTATTGTTTGACGTAATAGCTGGTGGCAGAGTGGCAGCAGAAGGTAAAATCTGTGTACCCTGGCAGTGGGAAACACAGACAGACAGCATCAGCAGCAGCAGGAGGAATGGAGGAGTAATGTGAGTAGCTATTGTTTGACGTAATAGCTGGTGGCAGCAGAAGGTAAATCTGTGTACCCTTGGCAGTGGGAAACACAGACAGACAGCAGCAGCAGCAGGAGGAATGGAGGAGTAGTGTGAGTGTGGCAGCAGGTAGGTAGGCAGCGTGACATAATAGCCCTAGTACCTAGCGTTGATACCAGGGCTGTAAATAAACACAACAGGAGGTCCCAGACAGCGGTCGGGCAGCCCACATCGTGTCTAATACACAAATGGGACAACACAGTTTTCAACCCGGGCACCTCAGAAAAATTAAACCTTTTTTTTTTTTTTAATGGTTTACTTTTTTTTTTTTACAGCAAATTACACAGATATAGCTATTGTTTGACGTAATAGCTGGTGGCAGAGTGGCAGCAGAAGGTAAAATCTGTGTACCCTTGGCAGTGGGAAACACAGACAGACAGCAGCAGCAGCAGGAGGAATGGAGGAGTAGTGTGAGTGTGGCAGCAGGTAGGTAGGCAGCGTGACATAATAGCCCTGGTACCTAGCGGTGATACCAGGGCTGTAAATAAACACAACAGGAGGTCCCAGACAGCGGTTGTGCAGCCCACATCGTGTCCAATACACAACTGGGACAACACAGTTTTCAACCCGGGCACCTCAGAAAAATTAAACCTTTTTTTTTTTTAATGGTTTACTTTTTTTTTTTTTTTACAGCAAATTACACAGATATAGCTATTGTTTGACGTAATAGCTGGTGGCAGAGTGGCAGCAGAAGGTAAAATCTGTGTACCCTGGCAGTGGGAAACACAGACAGACAGCATCAGCAGCAGCAGGAGGAATGGAGGAGTAATGTGAGTAGCTATTGTTTGACGTAATAGCTGGTGGCAGCAGAAGGTAAATCTGTGTACCCTTGGCAGTGGGAAACACAGACAGACAGCAGCAGCAGCAGGAGGAATGGAGGAGTAGTGTGAGTGTGGCAGCAGGTAGGTAGGCAGCGTGACATAATAGCCCTAGTACCTAGCGTTGATACCAGGGCTGTAAATAAACACAACAGGAGGTCCCAGACAGCGGTCGGGCAGCCCACATCGTGTCTAATACACAAATGGGACAACACAGTTTTCAACCCGGGCACCTCAGAAAAATTAAACCCTTTTTTTTTTAATGGTTTACTTTTTTTTTTTTTTTACAGCAAATTACACAGATATAGCTATTTTTTGACGTAATAGCTGGTGGCAGAGTGGCAGCAGAAGGTAAAATCTGTGTACCCTGGCAGTGGGAAACACAGACAGACAGCAGCAGCAGCAGGAGGAATGGAGGAGTAGTGTGAGTGTGGCAGCAGGTAGGTAGGCAGCGTGACATAATAGCCCTAGTACCTAGCGGTGATACCAGGGCTGTAAATAAACACAACAGGAGGTCCCAGACAGTGGTCATGCAGCCCACATCGTGTCCAATACACAACTGGGACAACACAGTTTTCCACCCGGGCAAATTAAACCTTTTTTTTTTTTTTTTTTTTAAAGGTAAATACAGGCAGCAGGGGCAGCTATTGTTTGACGTAATAGCTGGTGGCAGAGCGGCAGCAGAAGGTAAATCTGTGTACCCTGGCAGCGGGAAACACAGACAGAGAGACAGCAGAAGGGCAGTACACAGCAGCCCACTGTAGATGTAAAATGTGTGGCTGCAGGCGACGTAATAGTCAAAGTGAACCAGGCTGGCTTAGTGAGCAGGAGCCAGGAGGTGGTAAAGGGTGGTAAGGCACATTAACGATGGTTCTTCTGGCAGCCAGTTCATGTCCCCCTCTCGCCGACAACAGGGGCCAGGAACTCGCCTTCCACCCACGCCTGGTTCATCTTGAGAAATGTCAGTCTGTCCACAGACTTGTGAGAGAGACGTGAGCGTTTCTCGGTGACCACGCCACCAGCTGCACTGAAGCAGCGCTCGGACAGCACACTGGAAGGGGAGCAGGACAGCACTTCCAGGGCGTACTGCGCCAGCTCGCTCCAGATCTTCAGGCGCTTGACCCAATACTCCATGGGATCAACAGGGGCATCGCTGTCAAGCCCGCTGTAGGACCCCATGTAGTCTGCCACCATGCGGGTCAGGCGCTGGCTGTGACCGGAGGAGGATGCTGCTGCATGCACCTCCTCTCTAGTCACTGCTGCCGGAGCCTCTACAGTCCTGTAGAGCTCGTTGCTGAGAGACAGCAGGTCTGTGGGGCACTTGCTGCTGGATGCAGGCACCTGCTGCTGCCTCTGTGCTGGCTGGACAGTGGGGGTGGAAGGCTGGGGGAAGGCTTCCTCCAAGAGCTCAACCAGGGCCTGCTGCAAGCTCCTTATTTGTTGTGCTGGCTCTCCTCCTGCAGGCAGCAGGAACTGGCTCAACTTCCCCTTGAGGCGCGGGTCCAACATCATGCTGATCCAGATGTCCTCCCTCTGCTTCATCTGGATCACCCTGGGGTCCTTGCGCAGGCACGTCAGCACGTGTGCTGCCATTGGGAAGAGGCGGGCCACGTGTGCTGGCACATCGACGGCAGTGCTGTCCTCATCCTCCTCCTCTGCCTCCTCAGCCTCATCCTCTCTCCACCCCCGCACCAACTCAGCTGCGCTGTGCTGATCCCCCTCATCAGCAGCAAGGTCAGGGACCTCCACCAAGTCCTCCTCCTCCTCCCCCTCAGAGGTGGACTGTGCAGCTGCATGCCGCTCCTGCTGGGCCAAGGCTGCCGCTCCCTGTTCCAGCAAAGCATCGAGGGCCCTGTTCAGCAGACAAACCAGGGGCACCCACTCGCAGACCATAGCATGGTCCCTGCTCACCATGTTAGTGGCCTGCAGAAAGGGAGCCAGCACTAAGCACACCTGCTGCATGTGCCTCCAGTCGTCATCGGGGATGATGGACGGGATGTTGCTGGTCTTGTCCCTTTTCTGAGCGGCGGAAACAGTGGCCAGGGCAAGGTACTGGTTGACAGCGTGCTTCTGTTCAACCAGACACTCCAACATCGCCAGGGTGGAGTTCCAGCGAGTTGGAACGTCAAGGATCAGCCGATGGCGTGGCAGCTCCAGCTCCTTTTGCACGTCTTCCAGGCTCGCACAGGCTGCAGCCGAGCGCCGGAAGTGACGCACAACATTCCTTGCCATTTCCAGCAGTTCGCCCATCCACTGGTAGGTGCGCAAGAACTTCTGCACCACCAGGTTCATCACGTTGGCAAGACAGGGGATGTGGGTCAGGTTTCTCCTGTCAATTGCGGCAACCAGATTGGCCCCATTGTCGGCCACCACCTCTCCGACTCTGAGGCCTCTGGGGGTCAGCCAAATCCTCTCCTGCTCCTGGAGTTTGGCCAACACATGGGTTGCCGTCAGTTTGGTCTTCCCAAGGCTGAACAACTGCAGCAGCGCTTGGCAGTGGCGGGCCTTCACGCTGCTGCTGAGGCGGGGGGTTTGGCCAGGTGTGCCGGAGGATGGCAGAGGATCGGAGGAACCTGCTGCAGTTCCCCTGACCCTGCAGGGTGGCACCACCCATTGTGTTGCTGCTGCTGCTGTGCCCGCTGCTGCTCTCCCATCCTCACCCCCTTCCACCAAGCTGACCCAGTGGACAGTGAAGGACAGGTAGCGGCCTGTCCCGAAGTGGCTGCTCCAGGAGTCCATGGTGACGTGGACCCTTTCACCAACCGCATGCTCCAGCCCTCGCTCCACATTGGCCATCACAAAGCGGTGCAGTGCAGGAATGGCCTTGCGGGCAAAGTAGTGTCTACTGGGGAGCTTCCAGTCTGGGGCTGCACAAGCAAGCAGCGCACGCATGTCGCTCCCCTCCTGCACGAGCGTGTACGGCAGGAGTTGGGAGCACATGGCCCGTGCCAGCAAGCCGTTCAGCTGAGGCACGCGACGGCTGCTGGGAGGCAGAGCCCTAACCACCCCCTGGAAGGACTTGCTCAAAAGGCTCTGGTGTGGCCTTTTGCTAGCACGGGAATCAGCGGACACAGCAGAGGAGGCCACTGAGGACTGGCTGCCAGAACAGGCCTCAGTGTCGGCGGCAGGAGTTGCAGAGGGGGGAGGAGCAGTGCGTTTCCACACTCCTGCTGGTGCTGCTGGAGGAGCAGGAGGACGAGTGGCTGCTGTTGCTGCTGCTGAAGGCTGTGCAGTGATGGGTGTGGTGCCACTGCCAGCACCAGATGCCTTCAGCCTCTGGAACTCCTCATGCTGGTGGAAATGTTTAGCAGCAAGGTGGTTGATGAGCGAGCTGGTGCTGAACTTTAAGGGGTCTGCACCTCTGCTCAACTTCTGCTGACAGTGGTTGCAAGTGGCGTACTTGCTGAAAACTGTGGGCATTGTGAAAAATCGCCAGATTGGTGAGAAGAACAACCCCCTACGGCCTGGAGCCGCTGCTGCCTGTCTCCCTGTGGTGGTTGGGGGGGGGGGGCTTGGGTGCGGCTGGTGGTGGTACTGGCAGATGCTGCTGCTGCTGCTGCTGCTGAGCCTGAGACACCAGCAGGCTATGGGACCTGCCTACTGCTGCCAATGCTTGCAAGGATGCGCCTCCTTGCAAGGCCCACAAGCGCATCCTCCTCCTCCTCCTCCTCAGAGCTGCTGATGATGACATCCTCAGGTGCTGGTGGTGGCGGCACCCAGTCTTTGTCTGTCACCACATCATCATCATCATCATCATCCTCCCCCTCCTGAAACATGTCCTGCTGGGATGATGACCCCCCAAACTCCTCTCCTGATGCATGGATGGGCTGCTTGACACAGTCTTGCTGTCCAATCCCTCATCCCCCAAAGTGCCCATCAGCATCTCCTCCTCCAAATCGCCAACAACAGCAGACAATTGACTCATGATGCCTGGGGTCAAAAGACTGCTGAATGACAGATCGCCAACTGACGGTGAACTGGCCTCCTCCCCAGGCCCTGCTGGGCGGCTGCTGCGAACAGGGGGGGTGGTGGTGGTGAGGGTGGAGGCCTCGGATGCAGAGCTGATGGCGGGCTGCTCATCCTCCGTCATCAGTTGCACCACAGTGGCTGCATCCTTTTCCTCAATGGGACGTTTCCGACCCGGCTGGAGGAAAATAGGAGCAGGTACTACACGCTGCTGCTGCTGTGTCTCTGCAGCGTGAGTTGCTCCTGCTGGGCAGCGCCCAAGGCGTCCACGGCCAGTGGCTATAGGAGGAATGTTAGCCACTGACGCAGCTGCTGCTGCTGCAGAACTGTGCATGGTGGCGCGGCCGCGGCTTGCCACAATGCTGCTCCCTCTCCTCTTGATTCCCTTGCTGCCCTTCCCCTTGCCCAAACCGCGCTGGCTGCCACTTCCAGACATCTTAGATGTTTTGGGCGTAAACAAAAAAGTTTTTTAAAAGGGCAGGTGAAAAAGTGGGGTACTTTAATGGAGTGGGTTGGTGGGTGAGGTGACACTAATCACTAAGTGATTAGATCGCTAAGTGATTACTAGTACACTACTAATACAAAATACAATAATTCAGTAATCAGTAAGTGTGAACAGTGAACAGTGAGTGTGTCCCGTAGTACACTAACTAGAAAATACAATAATCAGTAGTAATCAGAGTGTGTGTACTGTACAGACAGTGCACGCACACACACACGCAGGAGCTAGCCTATGAACAGTGACTGAGTGTCCCTAGTAGTAAGTAGTAAGTAAGTGTATAACTAGAAATTACAATAATCAGTAGTAATCAGAAGGAAATAGAGTGTGTGTACTGTACAGACAGTGCACGCACACACACACGCAGGAGCTAGCCTATGAACAGTGATTGAGTGTCCCTAGTAGTAAGTAGTAAGTAAGTACAACTAGAAATTACAATAATCAGTAGTAATCAGAAGGAAATAGAGTGTGTGTACTGCACGCACACACGCAGGAGCTATGAACAAACAGTGACAGTGAGTGTCCTAGTACAGTTACAGTATAACTACAAAATACAATCACTCAGTAGTAAAGGACAGCAGAAACACTGGTATAATAAACTAACAGAGGACAGGAGGACAGCTGCCCACACAGGCAAGGCCCTGAGGCCTAAAGCTGTGTAAGCTTGCCTGCAGCAGCTGCCTGTCTCTATGTAACACACAAGCTACTAACTAAAATACAATGTCTATCTAACTAACAACAATATAGGTGTGTATAGGAGGTGTATGTGAGCAAAAACGCTAGGTAATTGACCACAATAGAGCACTTGCTAATCCAAAGCACAAAGGAGCAGATCTCTCTCTGTACAAAGTCAGGCAAGGACGGAAAAACGGAACATGGTGGCCGCTATTTATAGGGTTGGGGCTGGCCAGTGTCCCCCTCTGTGATTTACTGCCATCAGAGGGCCTGGGAGCCCTCTGATTGGCTCTAAGGACATCAATCTGGGCTATGACGCTATTCGAGCTCGGTATTCGAGCTCGAATAGCGCTGTTTGCTCGAATAGCTCGAATAGTGAGTGGGCTATTTGAGTTCACTCGAATAGCCCATTCGAATAGCTGCAGCTATTCGAGCTCGGTATTCGAGCTCGAATAGCTAAAAAAGAGCTTGAATATTCGAGCTACTCGAATATTCGAGCTCTGCTGAGCACCCCTGTATATATATATATATATATATATATATATATATATATATATATATATATATATATATATATATATATATATATATATATATATATATATATATGTATATATATATATATATATGTATATATATATATATATATATATATATATATATATATATATATATATATATATATATATATATATATATATATATATATAATTAGCAGTTAATAGCAAAGCCCCTGTACGTGCTAGAAACACCAAATTTGCAGGGTATGTTAACCCATTCAGGTTCCGTCGTTTTCACGTGAGAAATGTTCACCTCCCATTCGTTAGCCTATAACTTTATCACTACTTATCACAATGCACTGATCTATATCTTGTTTTTTCTGCCACCAATTAGGCTTTCTTTGGGGGGGTACATTTTGCTAAGAGCCACTTTACTGTAAATGCATTTTAACAGGAAGAATAAGAAAAAAAATGGAAAAATTCATTATTTCTCAGTTTTCAGCCATTATAGTTTTAAAATAATACATGCCTCCATAATTAAAACTGGCGTATTGTATTTGCCCATATCTCCCGGTTATTACACCGTTAAAATTATGTCCCTATCACAATGTATGGCGACAATATTTTATTTGGAAATAAAGGTACATTTTTTCCATTTTGCATCTATCACTATTTACAAGTTTAAAATAAAAAAAATATAGAAATATTTCATCTTTACATTGATATTTAAAAAGTTTAGACCCTTAGGTAAATATTTACATGTTTTTTTTTTTATTGTAATGTTTTTTTTTTTTTTTATACTAAACATTTTATTTGGGTACTTTTGGGAGGGTGGGAGGTAAACAATAGATTTATAATGTAAATGTGTGTTAATTCTTTTTGTTTTGTTTTTTTCAGGTGTAGTATTACTTTTTGGCCACAAGATGGCGGCCATGAGTTTGTTTACATGACGTCACTCTAAGCGTAGCACGCACTTAGAGTGACGCATCGGGAAGGAGACGGCCAGAAAAAGCTCAGCTTCCGAGAGAAGCTGTCGCTTTTTCAGCGGGGGAGAGGATTCAATGATCGGGCTTCATAGCCCAATACATTGATTCCTTGGCTACCGAATCCGTGGCCGGGAGTGCGCGTGCACGCGCACGATCGGCCGCGGGGGCGCGCGGTAGCGCGCATGGTTCCTGGACGTAGAAACTACGTCCAGGAACCAAAATAGGTTAAGGAGGACAGTGAGTACAAAAAGAAAAGGAAACCATTTTCAAAAAGATCTTGTAGTTTTTGACAGTGCAGTTTTTAGGCTAAAATCCACCCAGGGCGAGGGTGTAAAAATTGCACCCCCCCCCCGAAGCAAGGTATGGGTGCCCGCAGTGTAGGGTAGCCAGGTCTAGTTGCACTCAGTATAGATTCCCCCAGAATAGGTACCCCAGTATAGGTAGCCAGCTATAGGTCCCCAGAGTATAGGTAGCCAGGCATAGGTGAGCCAGTATAGTTGCCTCCGGTATAGGTTAGATAGGCAGGCGTCCCCGGTATAAGTTAGATAGGTACGTGCCCCCAGTACAGGTTAGCTAGGTGGGTGCCTCTAATATAGGTAGCCAGAATAGTTGCCCCCAGCATAGGTTAGATAGGTAGATGCCCCCAGTATAGGTTAGTTAGGTAGGTGCCTCCAATATAGGTAGCCAGTATAGTTGTCACCTGTATAGACTAGCTAGGTAGGTAGGTGCCCCCAATACAGGTTAGATAAGTTAATGCTCCCACTATAGGTTAGATAGGTAGCTGCCCCCCAGTATAGGTTAGATAGGTAGGTGCCCCCCAGTATAGGTTAGGTTAGGTAGCTGCCCCCTCAGTATAGGTTAGATTAGGTAGCTGCCCCACAAGTTAGATAGGTAGCTGCCCCCAGTATAGGTTAGGTAGGTGCCCCCAGTATAGGTTAGATAGGTAGCTGCCCCCCAGTATAGGTTAGATAGGTAGCTGCCCCCCAGTATAGGTTAGATAGGTAGCTGCTTCCCAGTATAGGTTAGATAGGTAGCTGCCCTCCAGTACAGGTTAGATTAGGTAGGTGCCCCCCAGTATAGGATAGATAGGTAGCTGCTCCCAGTACAGGTTAGATTAGGTAAGTGCCCCCCAGTATAGGATAGATAGGTAGCTGCCCCCAGTACAGGTTAGATTAGGTAGGTGCCCCCCAGTATAGGTTAGATAGGTAGCTGCCCCCCAGTATAGGTTAGATAGGTAGCTGCCCTCCAGTAATGGTTAGATTAGGTAGGTGCCCCCCAGCATAGGTTAGATTAGGTAGCGGCCCCCTCAATATAGGTTAGATTAGGTAGCTGCCCCCCAGGTTAGATAGGTAGGTGCCCCCCAGTATAGGTTAGATAGGTAGCTGTCCCAGTATAGATTAGGTAGCTGCCCCCCAGTATAGGTTAGATTAGGTAGGTGCCCCCCTGTATAGGTTAAATTAGGTAGGTGCCCCCAGTATAGGTTAGATTAGGTAGGTGCCCCCAGTACAGGTTAGATAGGTAGCTGCCACCCAGTATAGGTTAGATAGGTAGGTGCCCCCAGTATAGGTTAGGTTAGGTAGGTTCCCCCAGTATAGGTTAGATAGGTAGCTGCCACCCAGTTTAGGTTAGATAGGTAGGTGCCCCCAGTATAGGTTAGATTAGGCAGGTGCCCCCCAGTATAGGTTAGATTAGGTAGGTGCCCCCCAGTATAGGTTAGATTAGGTAGGTGCCCCCAGGATAGGTTAGATAGGTAGCTGCCACCCAGTTTAGATTAGATAGGTAGGTGCCCCCCAGTATAGGTTAGATTGGGTAGGTGCCCCCCAGTATAGGTTAGATTAGGTAGGTGCCCCCCAGGATAGTTCAAATAGGTAGGTGCCCCCCAGGATAGGTTAGATAGGTAGGTGCCCCCAGTATAGGTTAGATTAGGTAGGTTCCCCCAGTATAGGTTAGATTAGGTAGGTGCCCCCCAGGATAGGTTAGATTAGGTAGGTGCCCCCCAGGATAGGTTAGATAGGTAGGTGCCCCCCAGGATAGGTTAGATAGGTAGGTGCCCCCCAGGATAGGTTAGATAGGTAGCTGTCCCAGTATAGGTTAGGTAGGTGCCCCCCATGATGGAGGGGGGAGCCGCAGCCGTGGGGAGGGCAGCCCGACCTCTCCCTCCCTTCCTCTCCCCGAGCTGCCCTCCGTGCGATCCCCCCTCGGAGTGCAGAGTGATGCAGCAGGGAAGCGCTATGCAAAACTACTCACCTCGCTGGCTCCAAGCGCTGCTCTCTCGCCGCCAGTCTCCTCTCTGCCTACACGCTGATACACACACACGCTGCTTCCTGTTTAGCAGCGTGTATGTGTATCAGCGTGTAGGCAGAGAGGAGACTGGCGGCGAGAGAGCAGCGCTTGGAGCCAGCGAGGTGAGTAGTTTTGCATAGCGCTTCCCTGCTGCATTACTCTGCACTCCGAGGGGGGATCGCACGGAGGGCGGCCCGGGGAGAGGAAGGGAGGGAGAGGTCGGGCTGCCCTCCCCGCGGCTGCAGCTCCCCCTCCATCACAGCGCCCCCCTCCCAGCAGCGCCCCGGGTGGCGGCACGCCCCGCATGGCCATAGAAACGGCCATGGTTTTTGAGAAAATTGATGTTAAAGTTAGTCTACAGTCTATATTTAAATGTGGTAAAATGACAGATAATGTATCAATATATGTATAAATGTATTTGCTTTTTTTTTTTTTTTTTTAAATATATGTTCAGAGTGTGGTGAATAAAAAAAATTATGTAAAGGGGTCCCAAGCCTAATTAACCTCTTGTCCCTCCTGCAGGGTGGGATAGCCAGACTACAGAGCCCCAGCCGTGTGGGGCTTCGTACCCTGAGCAATTCAGCTCGCATAGTCCATGGTATGGGCTTTGGGCAGCTCTGGGGGAAAGGAGCAGCCAAGTCTCCCCCTCTCCCCCAATGCCCTTGTCTAATACATGGACGAGGAGCTCTTCCCCACCTCTGGTACCCCAGGAGGAGGTGGGGGCTGATGACGCCCTGGAGGGGGGGTCATGGTGGCATCTGGGAGTCCGGTTTAAGAAGGTGACACACAGATGCCTGCCCCTCCCCAGGATAAATAGTTATAGGGGTACATAGTACCCCTTACCCATTTCCACAAAGGGTTAAATGAAATAAAAACATAACTATGAAAAAAGTCCTTTAATAGTCTCACTTAACTATGAATATGTACCTTTAAAAAAAGTTTCCACGCCAATGCCCTCTAGAAATGGCCCAATGCCAATATCCTCTACCTTGCAAGCTTGGCTGAAGATCTTCACTGCCACAAACACTGCCGCTCCCACCAGAGCTTTAGCTATACTAAGTATAGCTAATATTATTATTGTTTATATAGAAATGAAGCTGGCACCACCAGAAGTAGAAAAGTAAAAAATTAGCTCTTTATTGATCAGTCATTAAAATGACAGCATGGTCAAAAAATAAGGCTTTGGCGGCAACAGCCTGCTGTTTCGAGCTGTTATAGCTCTTTCTCAAACCGGTCAGCCCATAAAATGCTAGCAACAATGACCACACACTTATATACTGGTCTATACATCAATTAGCCAATCATTTCAAAATCAGAAACACCAATCAGAGTGCAGGAACGTGTGGATGGACCTGATGGGGAACAGGCAGTGTGTGATGTCATCAGAACATACCTCCCAGTCAGCTGACCAAGGACAGCCCATAGCAGCATGGTGTAGAGACCTCCACATGCAAAAACAGGAAGTGCATTATAAACAAAAATCACATGCACCAATAGGAACAGGCTCCATCAGCCATTCCAACCAGCCAGTTAAAACGTGTTGAAAAGATAGTCTCTTGTGATGCTGAGGCAGTAACTCAGAAAAATATAGTGAAACAAAAGTTTTTGGACAGGGGTTATCCTGATAGGACCCTGATTCCAAGAAATCACAAAATTCATCGTGATCTTAAAGAAAACCTGTACTGAAAATTAAAAGTGAAAATCAACATACACAGGTCATACATACCTCCCATGTAGTCTACTCCTCAATCTCTTTCTCCTCTCCTGCGTCCTGTTTGTCCACTGTGATCAAGGGAATTCTCTGTCCTCCATTTTGAAAATGGCCATTACCCATAACAGCTTCCTGGTCAGCACACAGTTAAACTGTAACATCGCCACTTGAGTCATAGGGAAACATGGACACATCAGCTCTCCTCTCAGCTGTAACTGACAGCAACTGATATATTTCAGTTCTGACAAAATGTTGTCAGAACTGGAAGGGATCATTGTCAGAAGAATATGGTGAGCTTCTGAGAGGAACTGATGGCAAGGTAACTATGTAATGTTCAATTGAAGTTACCTCATGTGTTTATTTTAAATAATTTTACTCAGTACAGGTTCTCTTTAAACAATTTCGCATGCCATTTGTGTCCACATACAACACGTGTAGCGAACTGGTTGGACAGGCAATTCGACATCATTGGCATCTGTTACAGGATGCGTTTCCCACGATACCTGAGTTTAGGTACCCTCCATTAATGTCTTTTAGAAGGGCTCCTACAGTTAGAGACAAGGTCTTCCATCACCGCCAGTTGAGGACACAAGTCATACAAAATAGACTTGGTACTTTCCCATGCCTCAATTGTCACCTTTGTAGCCATATAGCTAAAGGTGGGTCTTTCGCGCATCCCACCACAGGGGAAAGATTCACAGTTAGACACAGATATACCTGTGATTCTAGTTACGTAGTGTATTTAATGAAATGCCCCTGTGGATTGGGATACGTGGGCATGACCACCAATGCTTTGAAGGTCAGAATGTCTGACCGTAAGACGGCTATACGTGGCAAGGACATGACTGTGTCTAGCCATTTTGTTTCAGCTAGACATAATTTGTCCCAATTTAAAGTTCAGGTTATTGACAGTGTTCCAAGTAATTGGCGAGGGAGATTGAGTAGACAGGATGAGTTAGGCCTGGTGGATTAAAAAGTTACAGTGGTGTGAAAAACTATTTGCCCCTTCCTGATTTCTTATTCTTTTGCATGTTTGTCACACTTAAATGTTTCTGCTCATCAAAAAACGTTAACTATTAGTCAAAGATAACATAATTGAACACAAAATGCAGTTTTAAATGATGTTTTTTATTATTTAGTGAGAAAAAAACCTCAAAACCTACATGGCCCTGTGTGAAAAAGAAATTTTCCCCTGAACCTAATAACTGGTTGGGCCACCCTTAGCAGCAATAACTGCAATCGAGCATTTGCAATAACTTGCAACAAGTCTTTTACAGCGCTCTGGAGGAATTTTGGCCCACTAATCTTTGCAGAATTGTTGTAATTCAGCTTTATTTGAGGGTTTTCTAGCATGAACCGCCTTTTTAAGGTCATGCCACAACATCTCAATAGGATTCAGGTCAGGACTTTGACTAGGCCTCTCCAAAGTCTTCATTTTGTTTTTCTTCAGCCATTCAGAGGTGAATTTGCTGGCAGTGGTGCTCAAATACCCCTTTTAAAAATTCGAATTTGGTCGAATTCGAATAGTAAATTATTCGAGGTCAGTCGAATATTCGAGTCGAATATTTTTTACTATTCGATTCGACCTCGGACTTCGAGCTCACTATTCGAGTCGGTATTCGAGCTCACTATTCGAGCTGACTATTCGAATTGGCCCAAAATAGCTTCCAACACTTGTTTTGAGGGTGAATGATGCAAGAAACATCTTTTTTTCCAAGTAACAACAGCAAGTGATTATGTGGGGATGTTCCTTTAAAAAAAAATGTGGAAAGAGAAGTTGTGTCCTTAATTTGGTTCAGTAGTGTAGTGTTACTGTATATACTTGTTCTTCTTCTTCTTTATCTTTCTTAATCTTCTTCTAGATCTTCTTCTTCTTCTTCTTCTTCTTCTTCATCATCTTCTTCTTCTTCTTCATCTTCATCTTCTTCATCTTCTTCTTCATCTTCTTCTTCTTCTTCTTCATCTTCTTCTTCTTCTTCATCTTCTTCATCTTCTTCATCTTCATCTTCTTCATCTTCATCTTCTTCATCTTCATCTTCTTCTTCATCTTCTTCATCTTCTTCATCTTCTTCATCTTCTTCTTCTTCTTCTTCATCTTCTTCTTCTTCTTCTTCATCTTCTTCATCTTCTTCTTCTTCTTCTTCATCTTCTTCATCATCTTCTTCTTCTTCTTCATCTTCATCTTCTTCATCTTCTTCTTCATCTTCTTCATCTTCTTCTTCATCTTCTTCTTCTTCATCTTCTTCTTCTTCTTCATCTTCTTCATCATCTTCTTCTTCTTCTTCATCTTCATCTTCTTCATCTTCTTCTTCATCTTCTTCTTCTTCATCTTCTTCTTCTTCTTCATCTTCATCTTCTTCATCTTCATCTTCTTCTTCTTCATCTTCTTCTTCATCTTCTTCTTCATCTTCTCCTTCTCCTTCTTTTTCAATATCGTCTTCTTCTTCTTCTTCACGTATTTCTCTTTTCAAATTTTTTTTTAAAGAAATGCAGCTATTTTTGAGCGTAACAAATAGCTGGTGGGCGCACGCATGTTGGAAGCGCCATTGTATGTGCTCCCTGGCAGTGGAAACACAAAGACAGCAGGAGGTAAATTCAGCAGCAGGAGGAGGAGGATGAGTGTGTGGCAGCAGGCAGTCAATGAGGCAGGCAGCTCGCCGTGACATAATAGCCCTGGTACCTAGCGGTGATACCAGGGCTGTAAATAAACACAACAGGAGGTCCCAGACAGCGGTCGTGCAGCCCACATTGTGTCCAATACACAACTGGGACAACACAGTTTTCAACCCGGGCACCTCAGAAAAATTAAACCTTTTTTTTTTTGTTATTGGTTTTTTTTGGTTTTGGTTTTACAACCAATATAGCTATTGTTTTGACGTAATAGCTGGTGGCAGAGTGGCAGCAGAAGGTAATTCTGTGTACCCTGGCAGTGGGAAACACAGACAGACAGCAGCAGCAGGAGGAATGGAGGAGCAGTGTGAGCAGCTATTGTTGTGACGTAATAGCTGGTGGCAGAGTGGCAGCAGACGGTAATTCTGTGTACCCTGGCAGTGGGAAACACAGACAGACAGCAGCAGCAGGAGGAATGGAGGAGCAGTGTGAGTGTGGCAGCAGGTAGGCAGCGTGACATAATAGCCCTGGTACCTAGCGGTGATACCAGGGCTGTAAATAAACACAACAGGAGGTCCCAGACAGCGGTCGTGCAGCCCACATTGTGTCCAATACACAACTGGGACAACACAGTTTTCAACCCGGGCACCTCAGAAAAATTAAACCTTTTTTTTTTTTTATTGGTTTTTTTTGGTTTTGGTTTTACAACCAATATAGCTATTGTTTTGACGTAATAGCTGGTGGCAGAGTGGCAGCAGAAGGTAATTCTGTGTACCCTGGCAGTGGGAAACACAGACAGACAGCAGCAGCAGGAGGAATGGAGGAGCAGTGTGAGCAGCTATTGTTGTGACGTAATAGCTGGTGGCAGAGTGGCAGCAGACGGTAATTCTGTGTACCCTGGCAGTGGGAAACACAGACAGACAGCAGCAGCAGGAGGAATGGAGGAGCAGTGTGAGTGTGGCAGCAGGTAGGCAGCGTGACATAATAGCCCTGGTACCTAGCGGTGATACCAGGGCTGTAAATAAACACAAGAGGAGGTCCCAGACAGCGGTCGTGCAGCCCACATTGTGTCCAATACACAACTGGGACAACACAGTTTTCAACCCGGGCACCTCAGAAAAATTAAACCTTTTTTTTTTTTTATTGGTTTTTTTTGGTTTTGGTTTTACAACCAATATAGCTATTGTTTTGACGTAATAGCTGGTGGCAGAGTGGCAGCAGAAGGTAATTCTGTGTACCCTGGCAGTGGGAAACACAGACAGACAGCAGCAGCAGGAGGAATGGAGGAGCAGTGTGAGCAGCTATTGTTGTGACGTAATAGCTGGTGGCAGAGTGGCAGCAGACGGTAATTCTGTGTACCCTGGCAGTGGGAAACACAGACAGACAGCAGCAGCAGGAGGAATGGAGGAGCAGTGTGAGTGTGGCAGCAGGTAGGCAGCGTGACATAATAGCCCTGGTACCTAGCGGTGATACCAGGGCTGTAAATAAACACAACAGGAGGTCCCAGACAGCGGTCGTGCAGCCCACATTGTGTCCAATACACAACTGGGACAACACAGTTTTCAACCCGGGCACCTCAGAAAAATTAAACCTTTTTTTTTTTTTATTGGTTTTTTTTGGTTTTGGTTTTACAACCAATATAGCTATTGTTTTGACGTAATAGCTGGTGGCAGAGTGGCAGCAGAAGGTAATTCTGTGTACCCTGGCAGTGGGAAACACAGACAGACAGCAGCAGCAGGAGGAATGGAGGAGCAGTGTGAGCAGCTATTGTTGTGACGTAATAGCTGGTGGCAGAGTGGCAGCAGACGGTAATTCTGTGTACCCTGGCAGTGGGAAACACAGACAGACAGCAGAAGGGCAGTACACAGCAGCAGCCCACTGTAGGTGTGAAATGTGTGGCTGCAGGCGACGTAATAGTCAAAGTGAACCAGGCTGGCTTAGTGAGCAGGAGCCAGGAGGTGGTAAAGGGTGGTAAGGCACATTAACGATGGTACTAAGTTCCGGCAGCCAGTTCATGTCCCCCTCTCGCCGACAACAGGGGCCAGGAACTCGCCTTCCACCCACGCCTGGTTCATCTTGAGAAACGTCAGTCTGTCCACAGACTTGTGAGACAGACGTGAGCGTTTCTCGGTGACCACGCCACCAGCTGCACTGAAGCAGCGCTCGGACAGCACGCTGGAAGGGGGGCAGGACAGCACTTCCAGGGCGTACTGCGCCAGCTCGCTCCAGATCTCCATGCGCTTGACCCAATACTCCATGGGATCAACAGGGGCATCGCTGTCAAGCCCGCTGTAGGACCCCATGTAGTCAGCCACCATGCGGGTCAGGCGCTGGCTGTGACCGGAGGAGGATGCTGCTGCATGCATCTCCTCTCTAGTCACTGCTGCCGGAGCCTCTACAGTCCTGTAGAGCTCGTGGCTGAGAGACAGCAGGTCTGTGGGGCGCTTGCTGCTGCTGGATGCAGGCACCTGCTGCTGCCTCTGTGCTGGCTGCTGGACAGTGGGGGTGGAAGGCTGGGGGAAGGCTTCCTCCAAGCGCTCAACAAGGGCCTGCTGCAAGCTCCTTATTTGTTGCGCTGGGTCTCCTCCTGCAGGCGGCAGGAACTGGCTCAACTTCCCCTTGAGGCGTGGGTCCAACATCATGCTGATCCAGATGTCCTCCCTCTGCTTCATCTGGATCACCCTGGGGTCCCTGCGCAGGCACGTCAGCATGTGCGCTGCCATTGGGAAGAGGCGGGCCACGTCTGCTGGCACATCGACGTCAGTGCTGTCCTCCTCATCCTCCTCCTCTGCTGCCTCATCCTCTCTCCACCCCCGCACCAACTCAGCTGCACTGCGCTGATCCCCCTCATCAGCAGCCAGGTCAGGGACCTCCACCAAGTCCTCCTCCTCCTCCCCCTCAGAGGTGGACTGTGCAGCTGCTTGCCGCTCCTGCTGGTCCAAGGCTGCCGCTCCCTGTGCCAGCAAAGCATCGAGTGCCCTGTTCAGCAGAGAAACCAGGGGCACCCACTCGCAGACCATAGCATGGTCCCTGCTCACCATGTTTGTGGCCTGCAGGAAGGGAGCCAGCACTAAGCACACCTGCTGCATGTGCCTCCAGTCATCATCGGGGACGATGGACGGGATGTTGCTGGTCTTGTCCCTTCTCTGAGCTGCGGAAACAGTGGCCAGGGCAAGGTAGTGGTTGACAGCGTGCTTCTGTTCAACCAGACGCTCCAACATCGCCAGGGTGGAGTTCCAGCGAGTCGGAACGTCAATGATCAGCCGATGGCGTGGCAGATCCAGCTCCTTTTGCACGTCTTCCAGGCTCGCACAGGCTGCAGCCGAGCGCCGGAAGTGACGCACAACGTTCCTTGCCGTTTCCAGCAGCTCGTCCATCCCCTGGTAGGTGCGCAGGAACTTCTGCACCACCAGGTTCAGCACGTGGGCAAGACAGGGGATGTGGGTCAGGTTTCCCCTGTCTATGGCAGCAACCAGATTGGCCCCATTGTCGGACACCACCTCTCCGACTCTGAGGCCTCTGGGGGTCAGCCAAATCCGCTCCTGCTCCTGGAGTTTGGCCAACACGTGGGCTGCCGTCAGCTTGGTCTTGCCAAGGCTGACCAAGTGCAGCAGCGCTTGGCAGTGGCGGGCCTTCACACTGCTGCTGAGGCGGGGGGTTTGGCCAGGTGTGGCGGAGGATGGCAGAGGATCGGAGGAACCCGCTGCAGTTCCCCTGACCCTGCGGGGTGGCACCACCCACTGTGTTGCTGCTGCTGCTGTGCCCGCTGCTGCTCTCCCATCCTCACCCCCTTCCACCAAGCTGACCCAGTGGACAGTGAAGGACAGGTAGCGGCCTGTCCCGAAGCGGCTGCTCCAGGAGTCCATGGTGACGTGGACCCTTTCACCAACCGCGTGCTCCAGCCCTCGCTCCACATTGGCCATCACAAAGCGGTGCAGTGCAGGAATGGCCTTGCGGGCGAAGAAGTGTCTGCTGGGGAGCTGCCAGTCTGGGGCTGCACAAGCAAGCAGCGCCCGCATGTCGCTCCCCTCCTGCACGAGCGTGTACGGCAGGAGTTGGGAGCACATGGCCCGTGCCAGCAAGCCGTTCAGCTGCCGCACGCGACGGCTGCTGGGAGGCAGAGCCCTAACCACCCCCTGGAAGGACTCGCTCAAAAGGCTCTGGCGTGCCTTTTTGCTGGCACGGGAATCAGCAGACGGAGCAGAGGAGGCCAATGAGGACTGGCTGCCAGAACAGGCCTCAGTGTCGGCGGCAGGAGTTGCAGAGGGGGGAGGAGCAGGGCGTTTCCGCACTCCTGCTGGTGCTGCTGGAGGAGCAGGAGGGCGGGTGGCTGCTGTTGCTGCTGCTGCTGCTGAAGGCTGTGCAGTGATGGGATTGGTGCCACTGCCAGCACCAGATGCCTTCAGCCTCTGGAACTCCTCATGCTGGTGGAAGTGTTTCGCAGAAAGGTGGTTGATCAGCGAGCTGGTGCTGAACTTCAAGGGGTCTGCACCTCTGCTCAACTTCCGCTGACAGTGGTTGCAAGTGGCGTACTTGCTGTACACTGTGGGCATGGTGAAAAACCGCCAGATTGGTGACAAAAACATCCCCCTACGGCATGGAAGCGCTGCTGCCTGTTTCCCTGTGGTGGTTGGGGGGGGGGGGGGGGTCTTGGGTGCGGCTGGTGGTGGTACTGGCTGATGCTGCTGCTGCTGCTGCTGAGCCTGAGACACCAGCAGGCTGTGGGACGCTGCCAATGCTTGCAATGATGCGCCTCCTTGCAAGGCCCACAACCGCATCCTCCTCCTCCTCCTCAGAGCTGCTGAGGACGACATCCTCTGGATGTGTTGGCACCCAGTCTCTGTCTGTCACCGGGTCATCATCATCATGCCCCTCCTGAAACATGTCCTGCTCTGATGATGACCCCCCAAACTCCTCTGCTGATGCATGGATGGGACGCTTGACTGTCGCCACAGTCTTGCTGTCCAATCCCTCCTCCCCCAAAGTGCCCATCAGCATCTCCTCCTCCAAATCGCCAACAACAGCATTCAATTGACTCATCATGCCTGGGGTCAAAAGAGTGCTGAATGAGAGGTCGGCGACTGACGGTGAACTGGCCTCCTCCCCAGACCCTGCTGGGCGGCTGCTGCGAACAGGGGTGGTGGTGGTGGTGGTGGTGAGGGTGGAGGCCTCGGATGCAGAGCTGATGGCGGGCTGCTCATCCTCCGTCATGAGTTGCACCACAGTGTCTGCATCCTTTTCCTCAATGGGACGTTTCCGACCCGGCTGGAGGAAAATGGGAGCAGGTGCTACACGCTGCTGCTGCTGTGTCTCTGCAGCGTGAGTTGCAGATGCTCCTCCTGGGCGGCGCCCAAGGCGTCCACGGCCAGTGGCTATGGGAGGAATGTTAGCCACTGACGCTGCTGCTGCTGCTGCGGAACTGTGCATGGTGGCGCGCCCGCGGCCGCGGCTTGCCACAATGCTGCTCCCTCTCTTCCTGATTCCCTTGCTGCCCTTCCCCTTGCCCAAACCGCGCTGGCTGCCACTTCCAGACATCTTCAATGTTTTGGGCGTATAGACAAAAGTTTTGTAAAAGGGCGGGTGAAAAGTGGGGTACTTTAATGGAGTGGGTTGGTTGGTGAGGTGACTGAGTGAGTGTCCCCTAGTACAGTAAGTAAGTATTAACAGTCAGGAAGTACAACTAGCAGTTACAATAATCAGTAGTAGTAATCACAAGTAAATTTAGTGTGTGTACACTCAGACAGTGAGTGCACGCACGCAGGAGCTAGTAGCCTATGGACACAGTGACTGAGTGTCCTAGACTCCTAGTACGGTAAGAGTAAGTAAGTAGTAACAGTAAGTAGAACTAACTAATAACAATAATCAATCAGCGATCAGAAGGAAATGGAGTGTGGGTGGTGTGTGTACACTCAGACAGTGAGTGCACGCACGCAGGAGCTAGTAGCCTATGGACACAGTGACTGAGTGTCCTAGACTCCTAGTACAGTAAGTAGTAACAGTAAGTAGTAGAACTAACTAATAACAATAATCAATCAGCGATCAGAAGGAAATGGAGTGTGGGTGGTGTGTGTACACTCAGACAGTGAGTGCACGCACGCAGGAGCTAGTAGCCTATGGACACAGTGACTGAGTGTCCTAGACTCCTAGTACAGTAAGAGTAAGTAAGTAGTAACAGTAAGTAGAACTAACTAATAACAATAATCAATCAGCGATCAGAAGGAAATGGAGTGTGGGTGGTGTGTGTACACTCAGACAGTGAGTGCACGCACGCAGGAGCTAGTAGCCTATGGACACAGTGACTGGGTGTCCTAGACTCCTAGTACAGTAAGAGTAAGTAAGTAGTAACAGTAAGTAGTAGAACTAACTAATAACAATAATCAATCAGCGATCAGAAGGAAATGGAGTGTGGGTGGTGTGTGTACACTCAGACAGTGAGTGCACGCACGCAGGAGCTAGTAGCCTATGGACACAGTGACTGAGTGTCCTAGACTCCTAGTACAGTAAGTAGTAACAGTAAGTAGTAGAACTAACTAATAACAATAATCAATCAGCGATCAGAAGGAAATGGAGTGTGGGTGGTGTGTGTACACTCAGACAGTGAGTGCACGCACGCAGGAGCTAGTAGCCTATGGACACAGTGACTGGGTGTCCTAGACTCCTAGTACAGTAAGAGTAAGTAAGTAGTAACAGTAAGTAGTAGAACTAACTAATAACAATAATCAATCAGCGATCAGAAGGAAATGGAGTGTGGGTGGTGTGTGTACACTCAGACAGTGAGTGCACGCACGCAGGAGCTAGTAGCCTATGGACACAGTGACTGAGTGTCCTAGACTCCTAGTACAGTAAGTAGTAACAGTAAGTAGTAGAACTAACTAATAACAATAATCAATCAGCGATCAGAAGGAAATGGAGTGTGGGTGGTGTGTGTACACTCAGACAGTGAGTGCACGCACGCAGGAGCTAGTAGCCTATGGACACAGTGACTGGGTGTCCTAGACTCCTAGTACAGTAAGAGTAAGTAAGTAGTAACAGTAAGTAGTAGAACTAACTAATAACAATAATCAATCAGCGATCAGAAGGAAATGGAGTGTGGGTGGTGTGTGTACACTCAGACAGTGAGTGCACGCACGCAGGAGCTAGTAGCCTATGGACACAGTGACTGAGTGTCCTAGACTCCTAGTACAGTAAGTAGTAACAGTAAGTAGTAGAACTAACTAATAACAATAATCAATCAGCGATCAGAAGGAAATGGAGTGTGGGTGGTGTGTGTACACTCAGACAGTGAGTGCACGCACGCAGGAGCTAGTAGCCTATGGACACAGTGACTGAGTGTCCTAGACTCCTAGTACAGTAAGAGTAAGTAGTAACAGTAAGTAGAACTAACTAATAACAATAATCAATCAGCGATCAGAAGGAAATGGAGTGTGGGTGGTGTGTGTACACTCAGACAGTGAGTGCACGCACGCAGGAGCTAGTAGCCTATGGACACAGTGACTGGGTGTCCTAGACTCCTAGTACAGTAAGAGTAAGTAAGTAGTAACAGTAAGTAGTAGAACTAACTAATAACAATAATCAATCAGCGATCAGAAGGAAATGGAGTGTGGGTGGTGTGTGTACACTCAGACAGTGAGTGCACGCACGCAGGAGCTAGTAGCCTATGGACACAGTGACTGAGTGTCCTAGACTCCTAGTACAGTAAGTAGTAACAGTAAGTAGTAGAACTAACTAATAACAATAATCAATCAGCTATCAGAAGGAAATGGAGTGTGGGTGGTGTGTGTACACTCAGACAGTGAGTGCACGCACGCAGGAGCTAGTAGCCTATGGACACAGTGACTGAGTGTCCTAGACTCCTAGTACAGTAAGAGTAAGTAAGTAGTAACAGTAAGTAGAACTAACTAATAACAATAATCAATCAGCGATCAGAAGGAAATGGAGTGTGGGTGTGTGTACACTCAGACAGTGAGTGCACGCACGCAGGAGCTAGTAGCCTATGAACACAGTGACTGAGTGTCCTAGACTCCTAGTACAGTAAGAGTAAGTAGTAACAGTAAGTAGAACTAACTAATTACAATAATCAATCAGCGATCAGAAGGAAATAGAGTGTGTGTTGTGTGTGTACACTCAGACAGTGAGTGCGCACACGCAGGAGCTAGTAGCCTATATGAACAGTGACAGTGAGTGTCCCTACGGGTACAGTAAGAGTAAGTAGTAAGTAAGTACAACTAACAATAATCTATCAGTAATCAGAAGGAAATAGAGTGTGTGTACACACAGACGGTGAGTGAGTGCACACACGCAGGAGCTAGCTAGTAGCCTATAAACAGTGACAGTCAGTGAGTGTCCTACTCCTAGTACAGTATAACTACAATACTATTAGTAAAGGACAGCAGAAATACTGGTATAGATGATGAGAGAAATAAACAGAGGACAGCTGCCCACAGAGGCAAGGCCCCCCTGAGGCCTAAACCTGTAAGCTTGCAGCAGCTGCCTGTCTCTAATGTAACACACAAGCTACTAACTAAAATACAATGTCTATCTAAATAACAACAATACAGGTGTATATGGCAGGTGTAGGTGAGCAAAAACGCTAGGTAAATGAACACAATAGAGCACTTGCTAAGCCAAAGCACAAAGGAGCAGATCTCTCTCTGTACAAGTCTCAGGCAAGCATGGAAAACCCGAACATGGCGGCCGCTATTTATAGGGTAGGGGCTGGCCAGGGTCCCCCTCTGTGATTGGCTGCCGTCAGAGGGCCTGGGAGCCCTCTGATTGGCTCTAAGCACATCAATCTGGGCTATGACGCTATTCGAGCTCGGTACCGAGCTCGAATAGCGCCGGTTTGCTCGAATAGCTCGAATAGTGAATGGGCTATTCGAGTGTTCTCGAATAGCCCATTCGAATAGCTCCAGCTATTCGGAGCTCGAATACCGAGCTCGAATAGCTGAAAAAGAGCTCGAATATTCGAGCTACTCGAATATTCGAGCTCTGCTGAGCACCACTATTTGCTGGTGTGTTTTGGGTCATTGTCCTGCTGCAGCACCCAAGATCACTTCAGCTTGAGTTGACGAACAGATGGCCGGACATTCTACTTCAGGATTTTTTGGCAGACAGTAGAATTCATGGTTCCATCTATCACAGCATGCCTTCCAGGTCCTGAAGCAGCAAAACAACCCCAGACCATCACACTACCACAACCATATTTTATTGTTGGTATGATGTTCTTCTGCTGAAATGCTGTATTACTTCTACGCCAGGTGTAAAAAAAAGTTCAACTTTTGTCTCATCGGTCCACAAGGGATTTTCCCAAAAGTCTTGACAATCATTGATTGTTTTTTTAGCAAAATTGAGACGAGCCTTAATGTTCTTTTTGCTTAAAAGTGGTTTGCGCCTTGGATATCTTCCATGCAGGCCGTTTTTGCCCAGTCTCTTTCTTATGGTGGAGTCGTGAACACTGACCTTAATTGAGGCAAGTGAGGCCTGCAGTTCTTTAGATGTTGTCCTGGGGTCTTTTGTGGCCTCTCGGATGAGTTTTCTCTGCGCTCTTAGGGTAATTTTGGTCGGCCGGCCACTCCTGGGAAGGTTCATTACTGTTCCATGTGTTTGCCATTTATGGATAATGGCTCTCACTGTGGTTCGCTGGAGTCTCAAAGCTTTAGAAATGGCTTTATAACCTTTACCAGACTGATAGATTTCAATTACAGTACTTTTGTTCTCATTTGTTCCTGAATTTCTTTGGATCTTGGCATGATATCTAGCTTTTGAGGTGCTTTTGGTCTACTTCTCTGTGTCAGATTTACGTGATTTCTTGATTGAAACAGGTGTGGCAGTAATCAGGCCTGGGGGTGACTACAGAAATTGAACTCAGGTGTAATAAACCACCTTTAAGTTATTTTTTAACAAGGAGGGGCAATTACTTTTTCACACAGGGCCATGTAGATTCGGAGTTTTTTTTTCTCACTAAATAATAAAAACCATTATTTAAAACTGCATTTTGTGTTCAATTAGGTTATCTTTGACTAATAGTTAACGGTTTTTGATGAGCAGAAACATTTAAGTGTGACAAACATGCAAAAGAATAAGAAATCAGGAAGGGGGCAAATAGTTTTTCACACCACTGTACATGTGATGGGAAAGGGAGGACTTAATAGGGAATACGATCTAAGTTTTTGTATTTAAATTTTCCTGTTGAATCTGTAAATAGTGATGTGGGATATTTACTATGGTAAGAGGCAGTGATCATGCTGTGCTAGGATGTGTGGAATACTGGTTGGGAGCATTATAATATTTTTGAACATTTTGATTTTTGTTGCAGTGATGTGTTTTTCTTTTTCCTTTTTCTGTAGTCCCTGCGAGCTGATGGAGGGAAGAACTTTGTGGCCTGGTGAGAACTGTTTTTTCAGTTATGCGATTCCCACGTGTATAATTTTGTGCATTAGTTCATGGTGTGATTTGATTTGGGTTCCGCCATGACGTTATGCATTATATGCCTTTTTGTGCGCATCCATTCTATGGTTATGCGTCCGGAAGGCCTTTTTGCGCCGGTTTTTACGCATTAATACAGCATTGGTTTTATGAGTAATATGCGACTATGTTTCACGCGTTATGCATCTTTTTGTACGCATCCACGTTACGGTTATGCGTCCAGAGGGCGTTTTTGCGTCGGTTTCTACGCATTATTGCGTTGGCATTATGAGTGGTATGCGGCCATCTTGCGTCCAGTATTACGCAGCATGCGTCTTTTTATACGCATCCTTTTGATAATGCGTTTGGATGGTGAGTTGCGGCGGCTGTTATGCATTGATATCGCGTCTATAGGACGAGTACTATGCGGACATTTGTACGCGTATACCATGCTGTATTTTGATGGGTTGTTTGTTTTCAGAATCAGAATCAGAATCTTTTATTTCGCCAAGCACGACTGGGCCGTGCCCGGAATTGGGTTTGGCAAGTACAGGGCTAGGTGAGAACAAGCAGACATAACGATACATATATGTAAGCAGACAGACAATATAAAGGGTACAGTTACAGCATTTGAACACATTTGAACACGTATATATGAAGTGTGCAGCCATACGGTCAGGCTGGGTGCTACTAGGCACCACTTGTCGTGGTAGGATGAGGAGGGATCTAAGAGTTCAGATAGTTCACGGCTGAGGGGAAGAAACTGTTCCTGTGTCTTGTGGTCCTGGTGTAGATGGATCGGAATCTCCGGCCTAGGGGGAGCTTATTAAAGAAGCGGAAACCTGGGTGGGACGGGTCATTAGCGATTTTTTGAGCTCTGGAGCGCAGTCTAGAGTTGAAGATCTGGGCGAGAGAGGGGAGTGGTTTCCCGATGATTCTCTCCGCTGATCTGATGACCCTCTGCAGTTTGTGTCTGTCGCTGGCGGAGGATCCAGCATACCAGACCAGGATGGAGGAGCAAAGGACAGATTCAATTGTGGCAGTGTAGAAGCTCGACAGAAGCTCGTGGGCCATACCGAACTTCTTTAGTTGGCGTAGGAAAAATAGCCTCTGCTGGGCTTTTTTCTGGGTTGAGGTAGTGTTGGTTTTCCACGTCAGGTCCTTAGAGATTGTCGTGCCAAGGAGGCGTGCACAGGGGACATTCTCAACTGCCGTGCCGTCAATGCTGATCGGGGGTGGGGTGGTGGCGCGTTTCCTAAAATCGACAATCATCTCAACCGTTTTTGTAGTGTTCAGGACCAGCCCGTTCTCCCTACACCAATGGCAAATTCTGTCAATCTGGTGGCGATACTCCTGCTCATCATTTCCAGAGATGAGGCCAACGATGGTGGTGTCGTCAGCGAACTTGAGGACTTTGACGGAGTCTGCGGTGGACCTGCAATTGTTAGTGTATAGGGAGAATAGGAACGGCGACAGTACGCAACCTTGGGGGGCCCCTGTATTGGTGGTCCTTGGTTGGGAGATGATAGTGTCCAGCTTGACGGCTTGGGATCTATTACTTAGGAAGTCCGTGATCCAGAGGCAGAGGGTGGGGTGGACTCCGAGGGCAGCAAGATTTTCTTGAAGTATAAGGGGGCTGATGGTGTTAAACGCCAAGCTAAAGTCGAGTAGAAGGATCCTGGCGTATGAGTCAGGTCTGTCCAGGTGTTCATTTACAAGCTCCAGGCAGATATTTATGGCGTCGTCAGTAGACCTGTTTGCTCTATATGCAAACTGAAACGGGTCCAGCAGGGATTCGGTCGATTTCTTGAGGAAAGGCAAAACCAAGCTTTCAAAGGCTTTCATGATGACCGAGGTGAGAGCCACCGGCTGATGGAGCCTGTTCCTATTGGTGCATGTGATTTTTGTTTATAATGCACTTCCTGTTTTTGCATGTGGAGGTCTCTACACCATGCTGCTATGGGCTGTCCTTGGTCAGCTGACTGGGAGGTATGTTCTGATGACATCACACACTGCCTGTTCCCCATCAGGTCCATCCACACGTTCCTGCACTCTGATTGGTGTTTCTGATTTTGAAATGATTGGCTAATTGATGTATAGACCAGTATATAAGTGTGTGATCATTGTTGCTAGCATTTTATGGGCTGACCGGCTTGAGAAAGAGCTATAACAGCTCGAAACAGCGGGCTGTCGCCGCCAAAGCCTTATTTTTTGACCATGCTGTCATTTTAATGACTGATCAATAAAGAGCTAATTTTTTACTTTTCTACTTTTGGTGGTGCCAGCCTCGTTTCTACATTTGACTACTGAGGATTTTGAGGATACAGGAATCAAAGGCTTGGGCACACAACAGTTCCTTCCTATGGATGAGTGCTCCTCCAACTCCTGTTTTTGATTATTATTGTTTATAGTATTTATAAAGGCCAACAAATTACGCAGCACTGGACAATAACAACATACAATGATACAAAGGATAACAGACGTAACGAGGTTATACAACATAAGACAAGGCTAAACAAGGCAAACATCGTACAAAATACATGATCATGCAATTTTGGGCTGGTTAGGTAGGCACACTAGTACAAGTCTCTCAGGAAAGGAGCACATTATAATGTAGAATACAGTAGGGAAGGGAAGACCTGCCAAAGGCTTACAATCTAAGGGGGGGTGGACACACTAGGTAGGGCTGTGGAATAAATATTCAGTAGAGTGGTACTGTGTGGTAGGAGATGGGTGGGCCATCATAAAGAGGTGGGTTTTGAGGGCTTGCTTGAATGTGTTGAAGGAGAGAGCAAGTCTGATGGGTGGTGGAAGGGAATTCCAGAGGGTGGGGGCAGCTCTTGAGAAATCCTGCAGGCGTTCATGGGAGTGGAAATGCATTGGGTTACTTAGGCGAAGGTCACTAGAGGACCAAAGGGGATGACCTGGTATACCTGTGAGCAAGTTTTGAGATCTAGGTAGGGCAGGTTTTGTGCACAGATTTACAGGCCAGGCATACAGGATCTTCTCAAAAAATTAGCATATTGTGATAAAGTTCATTATTTTCTGTAATGTACTGATAAACATTAGACTTTCATATATTTTAGATTCATTACACTTAACTGAAGTAGTTCAAGCCTTTTATTGTTTTAATATTGATGATTTTGGTATACAGCTCATGAAAACCCAAAATTCCTATCTCAAAAAATTAGCATATTTCATCCAACCAATAAAAGAAAAGTGTTTTTAAAACAAATAAAGTCAACCTTCAAATAATTATGTTCAGTTATGCACTCAATACTTGGTCGGGAATCCTTTTGCAGAAATGACTGCTTCAATGCGGCGTGGCATGGAGGCAATCAGCCTGTGGTACTGCTCAGGTGTTATGGAGGCCCAGGATGCTTCGATAGCGGCCTTAAGCTCATCCAGAGTGTTGGGTCTTGCGTCTCTCAACTTTCTCTTCACAATATCCCACAGATTCTCTATGGGGTTCAGGTCAGGAGAGTTGGTAGGCCAATTGAGCACAGTAATACCATGGTCAGTAAACAATTTACCAGTGGTTTTGGCACTGTAAGCAGGTGCCAGGTCATGTTGAAAAATGAAATCTTCATCTCCATAAGCTTTTCAGCAGATGGAAGCATGAAATGCTCCAAAATCTCCTGATAGCTAGCTGCATTGACCCTGCCCTTGATAAAACACAGTGGACCAACACCAGCAGCTGACATGGCACCCCAGACCATCACTGACTGTGGGTACTTGATACTGGACTTCAGGCATTTTGGCATTTCCCTCTCCCCAGTCTTCCTCCAGACTGGGACACATTGATTTCTGAATGACATGTAAAAGTTGCTTTCATCCGAAAAAAGTACTTTGGACCACTGAGCAACAGTCCAGTGCTGCTTCTCTGTAGCCCAGCTCAGGCGCCTCTGCCGCTGTTTCTGGTTCAAAAGTGGGTTCATGCTTCCATCTGCTGAAAAGCTTTATGGAGATGAAGATTTCATTTTTCAGCACGACCGGGCACCTGCTCACAGTGCCAAAACCATTGGTAAATTGTTTACTGACCATGGTATTATTGTGCTCAACTCTCCTGACCTGCACACCATAGAGAATCTGTGGGATATTGTGAAGAGAAAGTTGAGAGATGCAAGACCCAACACTCTGGATGAGCTTAAGGCTGCTATCAAAAAGGATTCCCGACCAAGTATTGAGTGCATAACTGAACATAATTATTTGAAGGTTGACTTTTTTTGTTTTAAAAACACTTTTCTTTTATTGGTCGAATGAAATATGCTAATTTTTTTGAGATAGGAATTTGGGGTTTTCATGAGCTGTATGCCAAAATCATCAATATTAAAACAATAAAAGACTTGAACTACTTCAGTTGTGTGTAATGAATCTAAAATATATGAAAGTCTAATGTTTATCAGTACATTACAGAAAATGATGAACTTTATCACAATATGCTAATTTTTTGAGAAGATCCTGTAGAATCTTGAAACTTATTCTGAATTGGATTGGGAATCAGTGCAGGGAGAAGAATTGATGAGTCTTGCAGCTGCATTCATGAATTATTGAAGGGGCAACATGTTTCTCAGGAAGGCCAGACACGAGGGAGTTGCAGTAGTCAAGGCAGGAGATAATGAGGGCATGGATGAGCAGCTTGATAGTGTTCGGGGTCAGGAAGGCTCGTATCTTGAAGATATTATGGAGGTAGTAATTGCAGGCTCTGGTGACATTTCGATGTGGGGGATGAAGGGCAGGGTCCAGGGTGAATGGTGTTGTTGATTGTGATGTGGAAATCTGGGAGGGGTGCAGCAGCATGGTCTGAAAAGATCAGGAGTTCAGTTTTGTATAGGTTAAGTTTTAAGAACTTAGCTGACATCCAGGAGGAAATAGCTGAAAGACAGGAGGAGATCTTTTCCATGGAGGTGGAGCAGAGATCAGGGGTATAGAGGTAAATCTGAGTGTCATTAGCATTAAGGTGGTATTTGAAGCCCAGGGAGGAGATGAGTTTGCCAATTGAAGAAGTGTATATTGAGAACAGAAGGGGGCCCAGAACAGAATCCTGGGGTACCCCGACTGAGAGGGGAGCAGGGGTTGAGGAGGAGCCGTTGAAAGAAGTAGTGAAGGAACAATTGGATAGGTAGGAGGAGATCCAAGCCAAGGCTAGATCATGATTGTCCATTGACTGTAGTGATTGGAGGAGGAGAACGTGGTCTATAGTGTCAAATGCAGAGGAAAGGTCAAGGAGGAGCAGGATGGAGTACCTTTGGCTTTGGCATGGATAAGGTCATTGACCACCTTGGCGAGGGATGTTTCAATTGAGTGTGCAGGTCAGAATCCAAACTGTAGGGGGTAAAATAATGGAATTGGTGTTGAGGTATTTGGTAATGGACCAGACATTAAAGGAGTTTAAAGACAAAGGGAAGTAGGGAGATTGGGTGGTAATTTGAGAGTAGAGATGGGTCAAGTGAAGGTTTTTGCAGCAGGGGAAGTACAGTGGCCTGTTTGAAGGCTTTGAGGTAGGTGCCTGTGAAAAGGGAGAGGTTGAACAAGGAGGTGAGGACTGGGGCCAGGTCAGGTAAGTATGGGCAAAGGGTGATTGGGGGTACAGAGTCAAGGGGGGAGGAGGTGGAAGGGGAAGTTGTCAGCAACAGGCTGACTTTATCAATGGTGGTAAGAGCAAAAGAGGTGAGGGGTGGATGAGACAAGGGAGCAGTTGGGGGGAAAGTTAGGAGATGACCTGAGAGGAGAGGAGCAGGGAGGGATAGAGGAGGGAAATTTCATTGTGTATTGTTACAATTTTAGTGGTGAGGTGGTTGGGAAAATCTATGACTGAGAGGGAGGAGCTGGGAGGGAGAATAACGGGGTTAAGTAGGAAATTAAAGGTGGAAAAACGCCATTGAGGGTTAGAAACTTTGGTTCCAATCAGGGCTGCAAAGTAACTTTGTTTGGCTTCAAAGAGAGCAGTGTGGAAGAGTAGCAGCTTGGCCTTGTATTCTAGGAAATTGGGATAGAGACGTGATTTCCTCCATCTCCGTACAACTGCTCAAGTTACTTTTCTGAGGTTACGTGTGTGGGTGGTGTGCCACCATTGGGGGGGAGGGCTTGTTAAAAATCTAAGGGGCAGCTTCATCTACAGCAGATGAGGGGGCTAGATTATATTTTGCAGCTGCTTCATTGGCACATGTGAGGGTGGGTAGGTAGGAGGAGAGAAAGAGGAGAGGACCTGCTAGAATGGTGGGGCTGAGGTTATGTAGGTCTCTCTGCCATCAACCAGGCTGAGAGGTGGGAAGAGAAGGGGTGGATGGGGAAATGGTAGAGGTGAGGAGGTGATGGTAGGAGATAGGAAAAGGCACAAAGTCCAAGTTGCTGAGGGAGGTGGACTTGGAGAATATGAGGTCAAGTGCATGACCTCCCCCATTGCGGTGGGGGGTGGGGGTAGTTAGTGTGCTGAGAGAGGCCAAGGGAGATGGTGAGGGAGAGTAGCTGTATGGCAGCAGGGGTGTTAGCCTCATCAATGAGTAAGTTAAAGTCCCCGAGTATGATGGTGGGGAGGTCGGATGACAGGATGTGCGGGAGCCAGGAGGCCCGGTTTTCAAGGAAGAGTAAAGTTGGAGAAGATGGGGGGTGATATAGGACTGCAATGATGGCTGGGAGGGGATGATAGAGGTGGATTGCATAGGACTCCAAGGATGAGAAGTGAAGGGAAAGGGGTGGTGAGAGGACTCGGAAGGTGCAGGATGAGGCGAGAAGCAGACTCACCCCTCCCCAGTCCTGCTGTCAGGTCTGGGGGTGTGACTGAGGTGTAGTCCCCCATAGGAGAGGGTAGCAGCCACAGTACATTCAGAGGGGGTGATCCATGTCTCGGTAAGGGTGAGGAAGGTGAGGGATTTAAAGAGGAAGAGCTCATGGATGGATGTGAGCTTGTTCCAGACAAATCTGGAATTACAGAGACCACAAAAGATAGGCAGAGCGTGCCTAGGGGTGTTATGGATTGGAATGAGGTTAGGCTGGGGAGGTCTGCGGATACAGGAGAAGTGTGGTGAGGCTGGGAGGAGGTGGGTGGGAGTTTAGGGACAAGTGTGGGGGGGGTTCTAGGGATGGGAGGGCAGAGGGTGGTGGGAGAAAGGAGGAGGGAAAGTTGAAGAAGCAGGTGGAGAAAGAGCATGTGGCAGGGGCGAAACAATAGACCCTGCAAGGGATGCCTCCGCAGGGGGGCCCAGAAGCCTCAGGGGGCCCCATGGGGGAAAAAGTTTGAGAAACTGACAAGCAACTAAGGGCATGGAGAGAAAACGTATTCAACTCTCATACCATTGTTATGTTGACTGCATGTGTCTACCACATAGATAAGGAATCATACACACTTTGGAATTTGTACACTGTCCCTGCTCCCTAGGGTTCGTAAAAAACAGTGCTGCTCATCAGGATTCCGGATATCCGGGTAACCCGGATAATCTGAACTTTTTCAGCTATCCGACCGGATTCGGATTCCGGATACCTGGGCAAAAATCCGGATAGCTATCTGCGGATAGTTGGTCGCATGCCGGATATCCGCGGATATCATGCGGATATCTGGATCCGGGTACTGTTGCCATGGAGATGACGTCCATGACATCATTCAGCCAATCAGAGCGTCATTCAGCCAATCAGAGGGCTCCCAGCCTAAGCCCAAGCAACCAATCACAGAGGGGAACCTTGACCAGTCCCTCCTGTATATAAGGAGGGGGCCATGATGAGAATCTCGTTCTTGCTTGACTGCCACTGAGAGAGACACTCCAGTGTTTTTGGCTGAAGGAAGTGCATTATCTGAGTGATAACCCCACCGTTTTTACACTGTCTGTACACTATTGTTTTACTGTGTTGTAGTTAGCTAGTCTGTGTATAGTTTGTTAGTGTCAGTCTGTCAATCAGTATTTCAGCTGCAGCAGCTGCCTGTGCCTGCTAGTTAGGTCCTGTGTCTTTGTATGTGTGTGCTGCTGTGTGTGCACACAGTCCAGGCTCCTTGCTGCTGGCTGGCCTACTATTAGCCTTAGTAGTTAGGTAGTTAGTATTACTGTGTTATATTGTGTAGTTGCAGTGCTATTAGTTGTTAGAGTGAGAGTAGTACTACTGTGTTAACTGCTACTACAGATTATTGAAGTGCTGCAGCTGCTGTGCTGCTGACTGAGCAGTGTCAGTGTGTCTTGTTGAACTCTGCTGTCTGTCGCTCCGTGCTGATTCACAGTCCAAGCCTACCGCCGCTAATAAAGTACAACCCCACACATCATCTGTGACATCATCACATTGTACTATGTCTGGCACTGGCAGCCGGGAGAGGGGCAGCAAGGCCAAGAGGAGAGTGAGCAACATTGCGGCCTCCGTCAGCAGTTCTGCCACATCAGTCTCCATTCCGCCGCTACCCACTGGCCGCCGTTAGGGGGAGTCACGCTGCAGAGACGCAGCAGCGTGTTGCGGACATTTTCAAGCAGGGTCAGCGGCGCAAATTGGAGGAGAAAGACACCGCGCCTGTGATGCAGCTGATGGTGGATGATGACGAGCAGGCCAGTGAGGCCACCACCAGACCTAGAGAAATCATTCTGAGCAAAATTGGCTTTGCGGAAGAGTCTTGGACGGTGAAAGTAATTGTTGGGGGGAGCCCATCCATGATGTGTCAGCACAAGAGGAATTTGAAGTGGGCTCATCAACTCAGCAGTTGTTTGAGGAGGGGAAGTTTGATCTTGATGATGAGGTGAAGGAGGGGGTGTCAGCTCTGACTCTGAGGAGGAGGATTCAGTGGTTCTGGCACACAGGATCAACATTGCAGAGATTGGCAGGAGCAGCAGTGGGCATGGAATGTGTGACCCACAGCCTACTGCTCCATCTGCCAGTGGCACTACTACCACCAGCCGCACCACTCAACCCCAGGCCCCAACCACCACTGGGAGAAAATCGGCATCAGCATCCCATTCTGAGCGACGTAAGGGCAAACAGCAATCCCCAATATGGCAGTTTTTCAATCTGCCCTCACTTGATAGCAAGTTTGTAACTTTCAAATTATGCCATGTAAAGCTGAGCAGAGGGTCTAACCCCTCCACTTATGGCACCTCCAGCTTCATCAACTATCTGGCCAATAAACACCAAACGGAGCATTTGGAGTTCAAGAGGCTGAAGGAAGCTGGCGCTGGCCCTTGCAGAGGTCAGAGCACCATAACCCCCTTTGCCACTCCTGCTGACACTGAGGCCTGTTCAGGCATCCAGTCCTTCTCAGTGGTCTCCTCTGCTCCCTCCTCGGCTTCCTGTGCAAGCCTAAAACGCCACCACCACCAGACCCTGCCGAGTGAGTCGTTCGTGGTCAGGGCTCAGCCACCCGGCAGCCGTCGCATACGCCAGCTGAACGGCTTGCTTACACGGGCCATGTCCTCCCGTGCTCGTTTGTGCAGGAGGGGAGCCAGATGTGTGCGCTCCTGCAGTGCGCAGCACCGGATTGGCCAATCCTCAGCCAGCACTACTTTGCACGCACGGCCATCCCAGCACTGAACCATTTTGTGAAGGTCAACGTGGAGCGTGAGCAGGGGCGCCCGTAGGCAAAGACAGTACAACCCGTTGCCTGGAGCGCCGTTCACTGTCAGGGCGCGGTGGCCGCTGGATCTTGTAGTGCACCGCAGCGCCTGACACACACTAATATAATGTCGGCATCCATTAGTTTTAAAACGCTGTCATAGCAGCGCCTTCTCCCCCCACCAATAGATACAGAGCAAATTTGCTCTGCCCCTCCTACCCCTTCCCTCTGGGCCAATCGAAAACTATCTGTTGTTGCTCCGCCCCCCGAACACCCAGAAGTTCGGGGTAGTACTAGGTGCTGAGCAAGGCTATGACCTGACCTGCTTTTTGCTGCCTGGCTTGCCCCCTTATTGAATTAGCAAGCAGAAGAATGGGCTCAGGACATGATCCGCAGTGCAGCCCTGGTAAACTCGCCCTGCCTGTGTGGAAAGTGTGAGTTCGGGGGATCCATCCAGCGCTCATAGAACTTGAAAAGTGCTGCCTGAAGATCAGCCGTCCAGTCTGCCCTGGAGAGGAGAAATCAGGTGCAGAATATCGTTAGATACAGGCTGCAGGAAATGAAATGAGGAGAGGAGACAAAAGCAGCAGCTGTATGTAGCAGAGTGACACACGTACAGTATTGATTTTCTGATGCTGTTCCCAGCTCCAGTCTGAGGCTTCTCTCACCGCTGATGTCGTCCCCCACTTCCCTCCCCCCTCTCGTCACCTACAGATTCCAGCTCTTCCTGTCACAGAGAGCAGCACATGCAGACTCTGCTGATGACATGGCTCTGCCCCCTCCCTCCCTAGCTATCCATCCTGCAGGGAGGTATCTCACTATGCACCTTGCTGTAGTTGCTGCTACTGAGGTATTGGGAATTATTGGGCAGAGCATGCAAAGCTCTGGCTTTTTATATGTATTTTATTTATGTGAATTTGATTTGTTAACTGGTGGGGCTAAATCATAATTCCCTCTGACCCCTCCCCCAGCAGTGGTTGACATGTTGCCCCAGTGTACACCACCTTACCTTATCCACACGTTAAAATATTGAAGTACCCCTTAAAGAGACTCTCAATTGACATTAAAAATCGCTTTTTACCTTATAATCAACATGAGCATTTCTGCCCCTGCTAAAACGCTGCTGTCCCGCTGCAGAACGAGGGGTCTTTACCCCCCAAATCCCCTCCTGCAAAACCCACGATCAACTTGGTCATGGGTTTTGCTGCTCATGGAGGCAGGGCTAATGGCTGCAGCGCTGCCTCCATGCGTGTCTATCAGCGGCGGATCTCCGCCTCTCCCCCGCCCCTCTCAGTGAAGGAAGACTGAGAGGGGCAGGGGAAAGGCAGCGATCTGCCGCTGAAAGAGGCGCATGGAGGCAGAGCCACAGCCATTAGCCCTGCCTCAACAGGATGCGCTCCCCGGACACCACGGAGGGGATTTGGGGGGTAAAGACCCCTCGTTCTGCAGCAGGATAGCGACGTTTTAGCAGGGGCAGAAATGCCCATGTTGATTATAAGGTAAAACGATTTTTAATGTCGCTTCAGAGTGCTTTTAACTGAGACACCTGACAAATGAATGATGCCCATGGTGGGCTAGATCAATGTTTCTCAACATTTTATTGGTATGTACCCCTTTTAAAACCCTGTACTCACCAAGTACCCCTTAGCATAGGAAACATTATCACAAGTACCCCTTGACAAATATACAGTATATTTAATCGTAGTACATGACAATTGATTCTAAACAATTTCCAAGTATTTACTATTGCTTATAATTAGCTAAAATACTAAATTTGTGTTGTTTAGATAATATTTATCATTTTCTAAAACTCTAAATATGTTATTCTTGGCTAAGCATATCAAGCCCGAGTACCCCCTGCAACCATCAGAAGTACCCCCTGGGGTTACGCGTACCACATGTTGAGAACCTAGGCGTTAGATAACCGCCTCCTGAGTGTGCTGGTACTGCTTGTTGTTGTCAGGGTACCCTGTCCCTCCCCAGTGTCACTGCATGACAGAACTGTGCAGGTGCAGTTATGAACTGTGCGAACACAGCGAAAGCAAGCGCTTGTTCATGGAACTGAAAACGATTGAATGGAAGCTGAGAGAGTGTGGCATGTCCCATCCACTCCACGCTCCAGTCAGCACTCCAGCATGGCTGTGTACTGCAGCTGCAACTGGGAGCGTTCTGGCAATGCATACTTCAAAAGCATCACTGAATGCTTCCAGCAGCAACTGTTGTGCACAGGTGGGTGGAGGAGCTCACATGCAGGGAGAGTGGCATGCACAGAGCATTCTACACTCACTCACCTTCAGTCAGAGCCATGAATGGGTGGGGTAGTAAAACAGTGCCAGGGATGTGAGCCCTTCCAAACAGGGGCTACTGTGCACTTTGGGAAGGTTTAAGTGGTGTCCTTAACTCCTTTTTTTGCCAATGTATAGACTGTTAGTTATCATGATGTGCATGATATCCTCTTGATCTGTGGGAGACAAGTTGTCTGCATCAGTGGCGTAGCTAAGGATCTTTGGGCCCAGATGCAAGTTTTACAATGGGGCACCCCAAGCACTCTATACATAACAATTGATACGGCGCACCAAAACCTGCCAATGGCAACTACAGTGTCAGAGGTGCAAGAAGGGAGTGGGGAGCAGTTTGTTAATGATTACCACTATTCAAAGTATCTATAGAAGTGATTATTATGAGCACAGGACCAATAGAGAGCGAATACTGTAGTTCAGGGAGGGCCCTTCGGGGCCCCTCTGGCCCAAGGGCCCCGATGCGGTCGCTACCTCTGCAACCCCTATTGCTACGCCCCTGGTCTGCATATTATCTATCGGACGGGGCATAATATATGCATTTGATTTGTGTGGCACTGCCTGCAACTACTAGTACAGAATGTTGCTGCCAGATTGCTAACAAACCAGCCTCGCCACTGTCACATTACACCGTTTCATCACTCAATGCACTGGCTACCTGTAAAGTGGAGAATACTCCATTTAAAGAGACTCTGAAGCGAGAATAAATCTCGCTTCAGACCTCATATATAGCAGGGGCATGTGTGCACCTGCTAAACCGCCGCTATCCCGCGGCTTAACGAGGGTCCCTTCACCCCCAAACCCACCCCCACAAACCTTGGTCGCAAATTTGGTCGTTCCTGGAGGCAGGGCTAACGGCTGCAGCCCTGCCTCCAGTCGTGTCTATCAGCGGCGCATCGCCGCCTCTCCCCCGCCCCTCTCAGTGAAGGAAGACTGAGAGGGGCGGGGGAGAAGCGGAGATACGTGTCTGACAGACGCGCGTGGGGCAGGGCTGCAGCGGTTAGCCCCCTGCCCCAACCAGGAAGAGATCCCCCGCTGCACCGAGGGGATTTGGGGGTGAACGGACCCCCGTTAAGACGCGGGATAGCAGCGTTTTAGCAGGGGCACACATGCCCCTGCTATCTATGAGGTCTGAAGCGAGATTTATTCTCGCTTCAGACTCTCTTTAAACCCCTGCACAATTTGGGCCCTGGATACATGAAGGACTTGCTGAAGCTGCACCACACCTCTCACAACCTCAGATCAGCAGGCTCTATAAACTTGGTCACTCCCAGAGTGCACCTCAAAACTTCTGGAGACAGAGCCTTCTGTCATGCTGCCCCTACTCTTTAGAACTCCCTACCACACTCAGTAAAGACAGCCGCTTCCCTGGAGATATTCAAATCCAAACTGAAAAGCCATCTGTTTAGCCTGGCATTTCCAGACTTATAGAATTCTTCCTCTGTACCACTATTTACCAATCATCAAATTACTGGTCTGCGCTTTGAGTCCTACGGGAGAAAAGCACTTTTCAAATGTTATTTTTTGTTATTGTTGTAGTTACCTGCATTTGATCTGTGAGGGGCATGTTATCTGCATTGTGTGTGTGAGCATGTATGTATAGGGGGGCACCATAGATTGTCTCCCAATGGGCAGGCGGGGGGGGGGGGGGGGCGCCACACATTTTCTTGCCTGGAGTGACAAAAAGGCTAGAAGCGCCCCTGAGCGTGAGCTGGATTATGCGGTGGGTGCGCGCGTCCATGTGACCATGGACTTATGGTCAAGCCGGTTTGGGACAGGCCAGTACCTCTCTTTCATCGCACACTGGGTCAGTTTGGTGGAAGGGGGTGAGGAGGGGACAGGAGCATCATCACCCCACTGGGTGGTGCCACCCGGCAGCAGGGTCAGGGGAAGTGCAGCAGGTTCCAGCTCTGATCCGGTGCCATCCGCAGCCAAATACCCCTGCCTCAGCAGCAGCATGAAGGCCCACCCCTGCCAAGCGCTGCTGCAGATGGTCACCCTGGGGAAGAACAAGCTTACGGCAGACCATATCCTGGCCAAGCTACGAGAGCAGGAGAGGAGTTGGCTGACCCCCAGAGGCCTCAAAGTCAGAGAGGTGGTGGCCGACAATGGGGCAAACCTGGTTGCCGCCATCCACCGGGAAACCTCACCCACATCCCCTGTCTGGCCCATGTCCTGAACCTGGTGGTGCAGAAATTCCTGCGCACCTACCAGGGGATGGACAATCTTTTGGGAGTAAAAATCTATTAACCCTTCGCACACTCACATGCAAATGTTCAAACAAATGCATTCACATATTCACTCATCCAGGCACAACTGTTATCCCTACAGCTAAATTAAAAGCCAGGGTTTTAGTTCACAGAAGAATGCATTCTTATGCTTAGTCACCTATACTGCGCAGAAGTACCCAGGTAAACATAGGTGTCCTAACTCTGGCCCTGTAACATGCATAGTGCAGACATGCAAACACATTCATTGCATCAAACCTATCAATGGATTAGGAGCACACATACACCAGCATAAGCTGTGTGCATGCTGACAAATACATACATGCATTCTTCTGTGAACTAAAACCCTGGCTTTTAATTTAGCTGTAGGGATAACAGTTGTGCCTGGATGAGTGAATATGTGAATGCATTTGTTTGAACATTTGCATGTGAGTGTGCGAAGGGTTAATAGATTTTTGCTGTTTTCTAGCCACACCCCCTTCAGCACCTCCCTTTCCCTAATAATTTATTTAATGTCCTAACTAGAGGCGATGTGCCTGGATATATGTATTTCCATTTTACTACTGACCCCTGTGGCTAGGGTCCAATTCAGTGCACTCCCTCCTTCCCCTGTATGTATTTGTCAGCATGCACACAGCTTATGCTGGTGTATGCGCATGGTGCACGTGGACACATAACGTTAGCTCCCTTGTGCGATTGGTAAGATGCACCGTCTTTCCCAGGAGAGGAAGTTAGGATGTGTGCTCCTAATCCATTGATAGGTTTGATGCAATGAATGTGTTTGCATGTCTGCACTATGCATGTTACAGGGCCAGAGTTAGGACACCTATGTTTACCTGGGTACTTCTGCGCAGTATAGGTGACTAAGCATAAGAATGCATTCTTCTGTGAACTAAAACCCTGGCTTTTAATTTAGCTGTAGGGATAACAGTTGTGCCTGGATGAGTGAATATGTGAATGCATTTGTTTGAACATTTGCATGTGAGTGTGCGAAGGGTTAATAGATTTTTGCTGTTTTCTAGCCACACCCCCTTCAGCACCTCCCTTTCCCTAATAATTTATTTAATGTCCTAACTAGAGGCGATGTGCCTGGATATATGTATTTCCAATCTTTTGGGAGTGGCTAGGAAAACGGTGGGTCATTTTCACCGCTCAGGTGGTGCCACAGCATCCCTGGAAGCTGTGCAGCTGGAGTTGAACCTCCCATGGCACCGGCTCATTATAGACGTTCCAACACGCTGGAATTCTACCCTGGCAATGTTGGAACGTCTGGTTGAACAGAGTCGGGCTGTCAACCTCTACCTGGTCAAAGCCACCATGGAGTCCAACTTGTTGGGGAACGGCACCGCCCACCTCCCGGACATCATCCTCAGTGCTGATTAGGGAAAAATGCAGCTAGTTTGCTTTGTGCTGGCACCCTTCCTGGAGGCCACCAACATGGTCAGCCGGGACCATGCGTCGCTGTGTGAATGGGTGACCATGGTGTGCATGCTGGAAAAGGCCCTCGATGCTCTGCTGGAAGTAGGAGAGGAAGCCTTGATCCAGCAGGAGCAGCAGCAGCCACCTTCGCAGTCCTCCTCTGTGCAGCAGGAGGAGGAGTTGGAGGACTTGGAGGAGTTGGAGGTCCCTGACCTTGAAGAGGAGGGGGCACAGCGGAGTGCAGCTGCAGTAGTGCGGGGGTGGAGAGAGCAAGATGGGGCTCCGGAATCAAAGGAGGAGGACAGCATTGTCAGCAGGCCAGAAGATGATGGGTCAGCAGAGATGGCAACCCTCTTCCCCATGGCAGTGCACATGCTGCAGTGTCTGCGCAAAGACCCAAGGGAGAAGCAGATGCGTGCTCGGGAGAACATCTGGATCACCCTGATGCTGGACCCACGGCTGAAGGGGAAGCTGGCTCAGTTCCTGCCTGTAGGAGGAGACCCTGTGTGCCGAATCAGGGACTTGCAGCAGATACTGGTTCGGCGCTTGGAGGAAGCCTTCCCTCAGACGCACCCCCCCCCCCCTGCTGTCACAGTACAGCCAGCAAAGCAGCAGGTGCCTGCATCCAGCAGCAGCCCAACAAACCTGCTGTCTCTGACAAAGGCGCTCTAAGCCACGCCAGTACCGCTGCCTACAGAGGAGGTGCCTGCAGCAGCATCCGGCTCTCAAAGCCAGAACCAGCACCTGACCCGGATGGTGGCCGACTATATGGGGTCCTACAGTGGGCTTGACACTGACACCCTTGTGGACCCTTTGGAGTACTGGGTCAAGCACCTGGATATCTGGAGCAAGCTGTTGTCACAGTACGCCCTGGAAGTGCTGTCCTGCCCGCCTTCGAGCGTGATGTCAGAAAGGTGCTTCAGTGTGGCCGGTGGCGTGGTCACTGAGAAGCACTCTTGTCTGTCCAGCCAGTCTGTGGACAGGCTGACTTTTTAAAAAAATGAACCAGGCTTGGGTGGTTGGTGAGTTCCTGGCCCCTGTTGTTGGCAAGAGGGGGAAATGAAGTGGCTGAGTGGGAATCACTATGCCTGCTTCACCACCCTTTACCACCACAACCTTCTGACTCCATCTTGATTAAGCCAGGTTCAAATTTTTTTCACAGTCGTGGTACCAACACACTAAGTGCCATGGTCAACTATGTAAACACAATAGCTGTGTAATTTTTTTGGAGGTGTCTGTGCTGTCCGAGTTGTGGGGAGGCCCCAACTGTGGCAGTACGACTGCTTCCTGGAACCTCTCCTAATTTTTTACTGAGCCATGGTGCCTACAAGTGCCATGGTGAAGTATCTTAACACAATTAGGGAAAGGTGGGGGGAAAGGCTGCGCATCCCTAAACACATGTTGCAATTGAATGGTTAATCGCACAGGCATACACCGCCTCTGCCAGACTTAAAAATGCATGCCCTGCATCCAAGACAAGTGCTAACATTTATTAAACTAGGAGGAACTTTAGCTTCCAATATGATTTGCATGCAAAGTATATTATACTAGACACTTGCGCCACGGTGAGGCAAACCTCTGGGCAAGTGACCTAACCTAAATTTAAAACCTTGGGAGCAGCTAAGCAAAAAAAATGTGTAACTTACATTTGGTTGAACAGCGAGGAGAATGCCAGCGCATACCACTGAGGCTGCATCTGAAATGACCACCAGCTCAGTGTGCAGCACCTAAATAGATTTTCTGCACACTTGGCATTCAATTCAGATGCAAATCATATGCAAATCTGCTACTACTTATCATGCAAACAGGAAACTCAGGAGGAGGGGCTGGGAGCAGCTAACCTGATAGTTACATAGTTACAAAGTTAGGGAAAGGTGGGGGGAAAGGCTGCGCATCCCTAAACACATGTTGCAATTGAATGGTTAATCACACAGGCATACACCGCCTCTGCCAGACTTAAAAATGCATGCCCTGCATCCAAGACAAGTGCTAACATTTATTAAACTAGGAGGAACTTTAGCTTCCAATATGGTTGCATGCAAAGTATATTATACTAGACACTTGCGCCACGGCGAGGCAAACCTCCGGGCAAGTGACCTAACCTAAATTTAAAACCTTGGGAGCAGCTAGGTAAAAAAAAAAGTGTAACTTACATTTGGTTGAACATCGAGGAGAACGCCAGCGCATACCACTAAGGCTGCATCTGAAATGACCACCAGCTCAGTGTGCAGCACCTAAATAGATTTTCTGCACACTTCGCATTCAATTCAGATGCAAATCATATGCAAATCTGCTACTACTTATCATGCAAACAGGAAACTCAGGAGGAGGGGCTGGGAGCAGCTAACCTGATAGTTACATAGTTACATAGTAATAGTAACAATGTAACTATCAGGTTAGCTGCTCCCAGCCCCTCCTCCTGAGTTTCCTGTTTGCATGATAAGTAGTAGTAGATTTGCATATGATTTGCATCTGAATTGAATGTGAAGTGTGCAGAAAATCTATTTAGGTGCTGCACACTGAGCTGGTGGTCATTTCAGACTCAGCCTTAGTGGTATGCGCTGGCGTTCTCCTCGCTGTTCAACCAAATGTAAGTTACACATTTTTTTGCTTAGCTGCTCCCAAGGTTTTAAATTTAGGTTAGGTCACTTGCCCGGAGCTTTGCCTCACCATGGCGCAAGTGTCTAGTATAATATACTTTGCATGCAAACCATATTGGAAGCTAAAGTTCCTCCTAGTTTAATAAATGTTAGCACTTGTCTTGGATGCAGGGCATGCATTTTTCAGTCTGGCAGAGGTGGTGTATGCCTGTGCGATTAACCATTCAATTGCAACATGTGTTTAGGGATGCGCAGCCTTTCCCCCCACCTTTCCCTAACTTTGTAACTATGTAACTATCAGGTTAGCTGCTCCCAGCCCCTCCTCCTGAGTTTCCTGTTTGCATGATAAGTAGTAGCAGATTTGCATATGATTTGCATCTGAATTGAATGCCAAGTGTGCAGAAAATCTATTTAGGTGCTGCACACTGAGCTGGTGGTCATTTCAGATGCAGCCTTAGTGGTATGCGCTGGCGTTCTCCTCGCTATCTAAACACAATTGCTTTGTCATTTTTTTTGGACGTGTCTGTGCTGTCCAAGTTGTGGGGAGGCCCCAACTGCGGTGATACGACCGCTTCCTGGAACCTAGTCCTGATGTTAATTGACAGCCATTTTTTGGGGGGAGGGGGGAATTTTAATTACCCACATCATCAATTAGTGTTTCACTTTACAAAATAATGATGCTACATGCCTCATATACCCTAAAAAACGTTTTTAAAGCAATGTAAAGGCCACTTCCGGTTTTCCATCTGGATATCTGAATCTGTCGGATACTGAGGTCGGATATCCAACCCGGATTCGTATAGGAAAATTTTTGATCCAGATATCCGACCCGGATTGGATAGAGAGGTATCCGGATACGAATTAGTTCCAATTTAGTAAAAAGTGGTATCCGAGCAGCACTGGTAAAAAACAACTGTTTCACACTGCAGCAGTTCTGATGACTTCATGTACAACATTACAAACAGAGGAGTCACAGTTGGAAAAAGAAGTTATAGACCCTCCCTCAGAAGAGATTCCTAGGTTCTTAACACACACACACACACACACACACACACACACACACACACACACACACACACACACACACACACACACACACACACACACACACACACACACACACACACACACACACACACACACACACACACACACACTGGATTACTGGACACAGTGGAATGGGAAAGATTGATGTCTGACTGTTGCTGCTTCGTTGAGAGCTTGTTGTCTCACATAGGGCTCGATTCACAAAGCGGTGCTAACCCAGTAAAAGACTTTAGGCGTGATAACTATTGCACCACACTGGTGAAAAGCCAGTTTAGGCGTGATAAGTTTAGATAAGTTTAGATCGCGCACAAAGTCCCGCATGCAAAGCAGTGCCATTAAACTCTATGCAAAGTGCACCAGACTTTGCTAGCGCAAAACTTTTGATCAGCTGTGCACTGCGGTGCTAACCCAGTTGGTGCTTAAACTTATCATGCCTAAACTTATCATGCCTAAACTTATCATGCCTGAACTTATCACGCCTAAACTGAGTTTAGGCGTGATAAGGGGATTTTCACCAGGGTGTTAACTGTTAGCACCGCTTTGTGAATCAAGTCTCATGTCTCGGTTATTCCCACAATGTCATAGCCTTTGTCAATCAGAATGAACTCTAGTTTGTCTATTTTATTTGCAAGGCTCCTAGCATTGGTTACCAGGCAATTTATATTTTTACCACCACATTTACCAATTTTGTTTACATGAAATGGGCTACTTGAAGTTTTACCAACCTCCTTACGCTTTACACTGTCCCCACCCCCCTCTCCATCCCCCATAATGTTAGGCTCCCACTTTCTTTTTACCTTGCATCCAGTGACTGACTAAGCATTACCTTGTACTCATACTGTGCTGCATGATCTGGTCTTTCTTGTATTCATGTATTGTCAGTTTGCTGTATGTCACCCCTAAATATTGTCTGTAACCTAAACTAATGTCCAGCGCTGCGTAATATGTTGGCGCTTTATAAGTACAATAAATAAATAAATAAATAAATCTTGTCTACATATTGAGACTTTATCCTCCTGCCTCCCCCCAGATCCTAGTTTAAAATCTCCTCCAACTATTTAGCCATCTTCTCCCCATCTTCACTAATACATCAGTGAGGAGCACGCTAACAAGAGCCTAACTAAGCTTTCCCTATCTCTGCAGAAACCTCTTTCCTTTCTCTCACTAATACAGCAGCACACAGAGTGAGAAAAGGCCAACTGCAACTGACTGACAGGGCGGTAAATAATGCAAGAGGGCCACAAAAAAAAATAGATCACAAGAACAAGATTAGCTCTCAAAAGAGCTGTTGAGGGGTGCTTTTTTAGCAATAACAATCAGCCAGGAGCAAGTTAACAAGCCTACAAGAGCCTAACTCAGCTTTCCCTATGAGAGTCTGCAAAGCTATCTCTTCTCTAATTACTGCAGGCACACGAGTGAGTCCACTGCCTGACGCTGCCTGCCTTATATGGGGGGGCATGGGTTCCAGGAGGGAGTGTCTGCTGACTGTGATGTAGAGGGTCGAAGTTTAGCCCAATGATGTAGTATAGGGGGCAGGTCGAACTTGCATAAAGTTCGCGATCCAATGCGAACGCGAACCCACGTTGTTCGTACAAATAAGTTTGCTAATGAACCGTTCGGGACATCTCTATTTAAGATGTGCTCTGAGTTTTGCTCTGATGCTGTGTAGAGTTGTCGCGAACGTTTCGGCCACAAACTTATTTGGGCAAACATAGGTTGGTCGCGTTTGCGTCAAAACGGGAACTTTATGGCGAGTTCGACCAGCCCCAATACTACATCAATAGGATAAACTTTGACCCGCTACATCACAGTCAGCAGACACATGACAGCCAATCAGGCTACACTCCCTCCTGGAGGCAGCTGCATCAGCCATTATCTCACTCGGTGTGGCCGCAGTAATTAGAGAAGGGAGAGGAACCTACTGTAGACATAGGGAAAGCTTAGTTAGGCTCCTGTTAGGCTTGTTAGCTTGCTCCTTGCTAATACTTATTGCTAAAAAGCACCCCACAACAGCTCTTTTGAGAGCTAATGTTGTTCTTGTGATCTGTTTTTTTTTTTGTGTGTTGCCCACTGACACTTGCATATACAGCCCTGTCAGTCAGTCGCAGCTGGCCCTTGCTAATTCCTACTGTGCCACCACCAGGCCCAGCACATCCAGTGCCTACCTATTCACTGCACGTGTGTGACAGCTGCACATTTGTAATACTAGTCACTACATACCTGTTCATGGTACCTGTGTGTGTGACAGCTGCACATTGTAATGATCCACTCAGCTGTCTGCACAGGCAGACAGCTGTTTGTCCATTCCTTGGCTCTGAGTGTTGCAGGTCTCTGGAAAAGAGACCTGTCTTCACTTTGCAAGTTTCAGAGTTGCTCTGCTGGTCAGGAATTTGCATACACTTGTCATGCAAATTGCCTAGCTGCCTCCTTTGATGGCTTGCAGTATAAATACCTTGTGCTCCCAGAATTCCTTGCTGGTCATGATGGTTTGTTCCTGCTAGACTCTCCTGGAGTGTCAGCCTTGCTATTGTTTGCTTAAGATTATCTTAGAGTATTCCTTGGGACTGCACTAGGCATCCCTTCTAGTGCAGTCAGGTTGTATTATCTGTATTGCCTTTTTCTGTCTCTGTCTCGATTGTCTTGTCGCCAGCGGTGGTCGACAGGAAATCGTTTTGTCTGTCTGGGAGTTTAGGCCAGAGCTTCGGTTGCTACTGGCTGCTCCATCTGTCTGGATTGCATTCGCCCTAGTAGTAGTGGTGGTGCTTCCTTCTGTATTCTGCCTTAGGGGTGCTAACCAGTGCAGCGGTTGCTACTGGTAGCCCCATCTGTTTGTCTGTCTGGATCATATCCGCTCTAGCGGTAGCAGCGGTGGTTCCTTCTGTATTCTGTCTTAGGGGTGCTAGCCAGAGCAGCGGTTGCTACTGGTAGTCCCTTCTGTCTGTCTTCTCTGATACGAACGCTTGCTGTAGGCTCAGTGAGGTAACCGTTTAGCAAGCGTTCGCGTTCTCTATTTCGTGTTTGGGTTACATTGGTTAGTTAGGGTCAGTGATCATGCCTTTAACGCGTTCACTGTTGCGAATGAGTGCGGTGTTCGCGTTTAGCTAGCGTTTGTTATTTTCCTTGATGTTCTCATCATTGTTATTTACTGTGCCTTTCCTGCTACACTTGTGCTCTGTCTAATTCAGTCTTGTGTCACTATTGGCAATCACCACTCTTACGATTGCGTTCCCACTTCGTTTCCGTTGTTGTGTGTTCACCGTCGCTGGGTGGCGACTAGATTGGTGGACACACATACATTCTATCTCTGTGCTTATTCAGTCTTGTGTCGCTGTTAGCAATCGCCATCTCTTGCGATTGCTTTCCCACTTGGTCTTCACTGTTGTGTGTTCACCGTCGCTGGGTGGCGACTAGATTGGTGGACACACATACATTCTGTCTTTGTGCTCTCTCTCTTTAAGGGCTATCTTGCCCTGCATTGCTTCTACTCGTACAATTCCCATCTGGCATCTGTGGCTGTGCAGAGGCTGTGTTCGTCTGCACTCCACAGCTCCATCTGCCGGTGGGAATCTCCCTCTACAGGTGCATGCACCATAGCTGGGTTCTCTCTAATTATACGCTTGTGGAGGATTTCCGTAGTGTCAACGCGCGTCCTGTGCGCTGACCACGGAGATAATTCCACAATCGTTACACACATTTGTAATACTAGTCACTACATATCTGTTCATGGTACCTGTGTGTGTGACAGCTGCACATTTGTAATACTAGTCACTGCATACCTGTTCACGGTAACTGTGTGTGTGACAGCTGCACATTTGTAATATCTGCATACCTGTTCACTGCACCTGTGCAACCACACATTGTTGTACCAGCAGTCACCTTTTCACTGCACCTTTGTAACCACACATTGTTGTACCAGCAGTCACTGCAACCTGTTCACTGCACCTGTGTAACCACACATTGTTTTACCAGCAGTCACCTGTTCACTACACCTGTGTAACCACACATTGTTGTACCAGCAGTCACTGCAACCTGTTCACTGCAGGTTTGGACATGTTTGATACAAGCGAAGCTTTGGAGGATGTTTATGATAATGATGATGATGTAGATACTGCCATGAATGCCACGTGGGATCCTAATAGACAAGATGACCAGGGGGACAGTTCAGAGGGGGAGTCAGAGAGGAGTAGGAGCAGACGAGTTGCTGAAAGAAGCAGGGGGAGCTCATCATCAGAAACAGCTTGTGGCAGTGTCCGGTGGCATGTATCGCCACCTATGGACAGCCAGCTAACATGCTCTTCAAGGTCAGCTGCTGATGCCACCACCAAAGTGCCATCATTCACGGGGCTCAGCGGTGTGGAGTTTTTTTGTGTGTCTGCCTCAGATGAGAGCAATGCCTTCTGTGCTATCTGCGATCAAAGATTGAGTCGTGGAAAGACCAAGACCCGCGTAGGGATAACTACCTTACGAAGGCACATGGAGAAAAAGCACAAACAGCAATGGGAAGACCACATGAGGAAAAGCAGCAAAAAAAGGCAAAGCCACCCTCCACCTCCTCTTCCTCCTTCAGGTGCAGTATCTTCTTCAGCTGCTTTATCGCTTGCACCTTCACAGCCACCCTCCTCCACTCCCAGGGGTGCTTCTAGCCATTTTGTCACTCCAGGCGAGAACCCCCCCTCCCTTCCCCCCGAAAATAATCGTTATGCGGAAATGTTTCACCAGAAAATAATCATAATGCGACAGCGTTTCACCAGAAAAATACACATAAAGGCGGCAGTGTTTCACCAGAAAATACACGTAATGTGGGCAGCGTTTCACCAGAAAATACACATAGGCAGGGCTCCACTTTCGTCAGGCACAAAGGGGGACAGAAAAAAGCACAAAGGGGGACAGAAGGAGGCACATGGGGACTGAATAAGGCACACAAGGCGACATAGGGAGGCACAGGAGGACAGAAGAAGTCACAAAGGAGGACAGAATGAGACACAAAGGAGGACAGAAGGAGGCACAGGAGGCCAAAAGAGGTACACAGAGGGGCAGCGGGCAGTACAGGGGGACAGAAGAAGGCATGAGGGCCAGAAGGAGGCACAAAAAAGGACAGAAGGAGGCACAGGGGGACAGAAGGAGGCACAAAGAGGGGCAGAAGGAGGCACAAAGGGGGGCAGAACGAGGCACAATGAGGGACAGATTTAGGCACAAAGGGAGACAAAAGAAGGCACAGGAGGAAAGAAGGAGGCACAAAGAGGGCAGAAGGAGGCACGATGGGGGACAGAAAAAAGGGCAAAGGGAGGCACAGGGAGACAGTAGGAGTCACAAAGGGGAACAGATGGATGCACAAAGAGAAACAGAAGGAGGCAAAAAAGGTGACAGAAAAAGGCAGAGGTGGATGTAAGGAGGCACAGGGAGGCAAAGGGGGACAGGCAAAGCCACAGGGATACAGAAGAAGGCACAAAGAGGCACAGGGGGACAGAGGAATACGCAGGGGGCAGAGGTAGCACATGGAGACTGAAGAGGCACATGGAGACAGAATGAGGCACAAAGAGGCACAAAGGGAGACAGCAGGAGGCACAAGAGGACAGAAGGAAGCAGAGTGGAACTGAAGGAGGAACAGGGGTGCAGAAGTAACACAGGGGGACAAAGAAAGACACAGGGGGGACATAAGGAGGCACAGGGGGACAGAAGGAGGTAGAGGTGGCACAGTGGGATTGAAGGAGCACATAGAGACAGAAGTAGGCACAAAGGGAGACAGGAGGCATAAAGGGAGACAGAAAGATAAACAAGGGGTCAGACATGGCATAAGGGACTGAAGGAGGCATAAGGAGACAGAATGAGGCACAAAAGGAACAGGAGGAGGCACAAAGGGTGGAAAGGGAGGTAGAAGGCACAGAGGGACACAGTGGCAGCTGCCTGCAACTTACGCTAAGCAGATGCAGCAGAAGCAAGTAATAGAACACCTGTGGGGGTGGGGCTTAGTCAGGGGGCGGGCTTTGTCAAGGGGGGGGGGCTTATTTAAGCAACGTGGCGCCCCCAAGACCAATGGCACTCCAGGCAATGGCCTGTACTGCCTATGCCTAGAGGCTCCCCTGTCCACTCCGCCTCTCACTTTGAGCGCTTCCTGCTCTTTTGCCCACAGCAGCAGCCAGGTGTCAGTGAAGGAAATCTTTGAGCGGTAGAAGCCAATGTCTGCCAGTCACCTCCTTGCCCGGCATCTGACAGCTGGCTCGGCGGAACTGTGATCTCGCCAGCTGTTTCCATACCAGCTGGTGGACTCTGAGGCCTTCCGAAAGTTTGTGGCGATTGGGACACCGCAGTGGAAGATACCAGGCCGCAATTACTTTTCTCAAAATGCGATACCCAAACTGTACCGTGATGTAGAAAGGCAAGTGGTGTCATCTCTGGGACACAGCGTTGGGTCCAGGGTCCATCTTACTATGGATGCCTGTTCTGCCAAGCACGGTCAGAGCAGGTACATTACTTATACGGTACATTGGGTCAACCTGGTGGCCGCTGGCAAGCAGGGAGTACGTGGCTGTGTAGCGGACCTAGTTGTGACACCTCTGCAGCTTGCAGGCAGGCCTGCTGCCACCTCCTCTCCTTCTCCTCCTACTCCTCCTGCTACATCCTCTCCAACAACACACCCCTAGCTCCCCAGGGCCTATGCTGCATGCCAGGTATGACGGTGTCACGCCATCTTGGACATGTCTTGCCTCAATGCCCAGAGTCACAGTGGAGCAGCTCTCCTGGCTGCTCTGAACAAACAGGTGGATCAGTGGCTGACACCACACCAACCGTAGATCGGCAACGTGGTGTGTGACAATGGCAGCAATCTCATTTCGGCTTTGAGTTTGGGAAAGTTGACACATGTGCCCTGCATGGCACATGTGCTCAATCTCATAATACAAAGATTTGTGTGCAAGTACACAGGCTTACAGGAGGTCCTGAAGCAGTCCAGGAAGGTATGTAGGCATTTCAGGTGGTCCTACATGGCCATAACGCGCGCCGGGATGATATTCAGTGGAGAAACAACTTGTCGGTGAGGTGCTTGATTTGCGATAGCCCGACTCGCTGGAATTCCATGCTCCTGATGTTCGACCGCCTGCTACAACAGGAGAAAGCTGTCAAAGAGTATCTGTACAACTACAGTGAAAGGACATGCTCTGGGGAACTGGGGATGTTATGGCTGAAGTACTGGACACTGTACAATGGGTAATGCCTGCAGGCTCATACATCCATTCAAGGAGGTGACAAACCTGATGAGTTGCAGTGAAGGCGCCATCAGCGACTTGATCCCATATGCTTTCTTTCTGGAGCGTGCCGTGCGCAGAGTGGTAGATCAAGATGTAGAGGAGCATGACCAGGAACAGGAGGAGGAGTAAGAGTTTTTTGGAAACACCACTTGCGGCATCACCAACACCTGTGTCATCACAGAGGAGGGGGGAAGAGGAGGAGTCATCTGAGGAAGAGGAGTCAGATGAGGAAGTGGGGTTTTTTTGAGGAGGAGGCGGAAGAACAACCGCAGCAGGCGACACAGGGGGCTTGTGCTTCTCACCTTTCCCATGGTATTGTTCGTGGCTGGGGGGAGGATGAGAACTTACTTGAGGTCACTGAGGAATAAGGTTGATCGGAAAGAGCAAATTCCATTCTGCCGGAATTCGCGGATTCCGCCACCGCTGAATTCCATCGCTATGAAAATTGCACCGGATTTTTGCGAAATTCCACGGAATTCTGGATTCCGGCGGAAAAATTAAAATAAACGCAAATGGTTTATGCTATATGGTAGCCCTTAGACCCGATTGACTAATCCTTTAGTCCTTTGGAGGAGGGTCTTGTCTTCCAGGGAAATGTAGGATTTCAAAAGCCAGCTTACATACCTTGGCTGGGAGTTGAACCCAGGTCTAGTGCTCGGTAGGTAGCTCTCTTCACCACTATACCACCACCAACACTACATGCTGAAGCCAGCCTAGCATGTACCATTATGATATATCCAAGAGAAAAATGAGCTTGCTAAGGGATTTGTAGGATGTCAAAAGCCAACTCACATACATTGGCCAGGCCCAGTAATTGAACCCAGGCCTACCGCTCTGTAGGCTGCTATACTAACCATTATACCACCAACACAACACCACTACAATGCTACATGCTGAATCCAGCCTAGCATGTACCATTGTGATATATCCAAGAGAAAAATGAGCTTGCTTAGGGAATTGTAGGATTTCAAAAGCCAGCTTACATACATTGCCCAGGAATCGAACCCAGGTCTAGTGACCGGTAGGCTGCTATCCTAACCATTATACCACCAACACAACACACTACAAGGCTACATGCTGAAGCCAGCCTAGCGTGTACCATTGTGATATACCCAAGAGAAAAATGAGCTCTCTCTCTCACTAGGACTTGATGCCATTGAACTGCATTATCAGCTTAAAACCATCAACGGATACCGGCAGAATTTCACAGGCAATTTCGGAATTCCGTCGGATTGAAAAAGCAATTCCGTTCCGACCAAACAGAATGGAATGACCAATTTCCACCTAAAATTGAGGAAAATACAATTCCGCGAAATTGTATTATAAAATAATTGTATTTATAAAATAAATCTTTTATCACTTGTTCCCAAGATGGCCGCGATCTCATGTGACTCCGGAAGTGCTTCCGGGCCACCGCTTTTCGCCCTCTCTCTTCTTGTACTGCCGTGCACAAGAGCCGTTCCCAACTGCGCATGTGTAAGCTCTCGTTCTCGGCATAGACACCTAAACAGTCGTATCCTCCGTGACATATGACTCGGTCACGGAGTTGCGCATCCTGCAGTGCTGAGATGCGGTGCTGTACACCCAGGCAGAGCTGAAACTACATGAGGCAGCTCTCCTCCCTGCAGTCAGCCTCCTCCCCCCTGCTCTCTGGAACACGTACACAGGTCAGGGAAGGGATGACTCATCAGATGACGAGTAGCAGGGGGAGGGAAAGGCAGACAGGGAGGAACTGCTGCTGTATTGTCTGCCTCTTCCAGGAAGAACATTTTCGTCTATTTAACTAGATGAATTATTTAAAAGGAGAATTAGAGAGACAGCACAACTTTTATATATAAGATAGGGAAAAAAAGATTTATAAATATTAAGGGAACATTACAACTCAGTTAAACAGTTAAATTACATTTTGAAAAGGGCCACAGATCCTTTTAAGTGCGGATGTAGACACTCTGAGCAGCGATGAACCCCTGGACTACTGGGTGCGCAGGCTTGACCTGTGGCCAGAGCTGTCCCAATTTGCCATCCAACTTCTGTCTTGCCCTGCCTCAAGCGTCCTGTCAGGAAGGACCTTCAGCGCTGCTGGAGGCATTGTCAGTGAGAAGAGAAGTAGCCTAGGTCACAAAAGTGTTCAGTACCTCACCTTTATCAAAATGAATGAGGCATGGATCCCGGAGGGCTACTGCCTGCATGAAGACGAAGTCAGTCCCCATACACAGCATCTCTGCCTGCACACCATGTGACTGCCTTCTCTGCCACCACCAACAGGGTCCAGGACTCCAGGGGGATTCCTGAATTTTTAAGGCCTCTATAATAATGTTTTATGGTGCACGTACATGTCTGCCTAATTTTTCTGGCTGCACTGCGGCTGCAACAACAAAACAAAAGGCATGTACATGTACTTTGTGATTGTACCTTGCATCACAATGAAGCAATGACTGGCTAAATGAGTGTGTTGGGGGGCACACCTGACCCAAGAAGATAGATAATAAGGTCATTGCTTCATTGTGGACAGACCAAATTCGATCAGCTGTACGCTCAGTCACTGTTGTTCTGTCATTCAGCTCATAGGCAAACACAGGGGGGGATTACAGCTGCCCAGAATCTCCCCACAGACCAGGGACTGTCCTGTGTCTGGGGACAGTCACACGCTGAGACACCAGAATATTCAGCTCACAGCACTGCCTCTTTTCTTTCCCTGCTGCAGTTGATTTTGGATGTAGCAGCAGTGTGTGTACAGAGTGTGGAGCAGCTCTGAGGAACTTAAGTCAAGTTTGAGCACAGCCCTGTGCCCTGCTGCGTGAATGCTTCACTTTCCCCTTCATTACCAATATCAGCTGTCCTCATTATTATCTGTATCCAAACTGCTCCTGATCAATCCCGTTGTCGGTTAGATGGTAAATTGCATTATGTGTACCCAGCATGAAGTCCTACCATATCATTATACTAGGGTGACCATATTTTGATTTCCAAAAAAGAGGACGATTACAACAGCATGTGGGCATGGTCATGGGTGGGGCCAAATATACAAGACCTTAGCAGTGTGCTGTCCAACTTCGTGAGCATGGAGGGACTTTTTTTAGTGATTGGTTGATTCTAGTGACAGGCAGGCAAGCAGTAATTGGTCGAATTTAGCAGCAGGCAGGCAGGCAGGCAGGCATTGATACATTTTTTCCCTCCTCCCAGCCAGTGGGAAGCTGCTCTGTCGTGCCTCATCCCAACTCCATAGAAACAGCACACTGTTTGGGTATACCCAACTGATGTCACACTAAGGATTGAACTTGATCCATACTGGTGACACTGACACGGTGTTGTAGTGGGCAGAAGGATGGTGTAGTGGCTATAGCTCTTGCCTTGCAGCATTGGGACCATGGTTCAAAACCTAGCCAGGGAACTATCTGCATGAAGTTTGTATGTTCTCCCTGTGTCTGCCTGCGTTTCCCCTGGGCGCTTCTATTTCCTTCCACATCACAAACACATACAGATAAGTTAATTGGCCCTAGACTATGATGCATGCACTAGACGATACATACATAGAGATATGACTATGGTATGGTTAGATTGTGAGCTCCTCTGAGGGACAGTTAGTTACAATATACTCTGTACACTGCTGCGGAAGATGTTGGCGCTATATAAGTACTAAATAATAATAATTTTAATAGGAGCCTCATCGCCCTCACTGATCTCCCCACTTCTCTAGCTGAGACTACAATACTCCCACCCCCTTCCCCCTTCTAAACAGTATCCCCTGCTGAGGCAATCCTATTATCCTTCACTTTATTCTTCCAATGGTCCCCCTAGGCTAGACCTGGCCTCCAGCAGTGTTTCCATAGGGCTGACCAGCTGTCACCTGACCTGATCAGAGCAGCAATAACATCTGATCAGATCAGGTGACAACTGGACAGAGCTGAAGTATCGCCCTATGTAAATTGAGAAGCATGTCCTCAGGAGTGCCTGAGCAGGGGACATTGTACAGAAGGAGGGGAACTGGGAAGCATGTCCTCAGGAGTGCCTGAGCAGGGGACATTGTACAGAAGGAGGGGAGGGGGGAGCATTGAAGTCTCTGCTCCCATCCCCCCTCCACTCCACAGACTCAATGGTAACTCTCTCCCTCTCAGTTCCCAGCGGCCAGAGACAGTAGAAAAGTAAATAAAGCTGGGGAAGATAGAACGCCTCACCCGATCCTACCCTGTAGCCTGCACGGAACAGAAGTGCTGTGCAGTGCTCCATCCTGAATCTGACTTCCTGCGTGTGCGGTACTGTGCAACTTCAAAGCAGCGGTAGGTAGGACACTCGCATTGCAGCTATTACCGGGGACAGGACACCCAGAATTACACTGCGGGTGCTCTGCTGCTGTTTAAATCTCTATAGGGGGCCATTCAGGAGGCGCCTGTGCCCTATAAGGCGCCTGTAGGCTCGGCTCCCAAAGAGTCGGCTCTTTTCTCTTCAAGCGGCTCTTCTGCCGCTTGGCTCGCATGGTGTTCTCCGGACATTTCAAAAACCCGGTAGGACAGCCCGGACAGGTCTGAAAAAGTGGACCAGTCCGGGCAAAAGAGGACGCCTGGTCAGCCTAATTATACTGTACTGTGCGGGGCTGAGGGAGACCTTTCATGAATCCCCCACTTCAAAATCCTGGGTTTGCCCCTGCAGCTACCTCAGCTCGACCATATGGGCTTGCAAACCGGCCATGGCCTGCACTCTCGCCATCACGCCCACCAGTCCAGCATGGCTATCACTACACAAACAGCTGTTTGTGGTGGTGTGTTACATAGTGAGTTTGGTCTGTCAGTGTGAAGCAGTACACTAATTACACTACCTGATTGATGTATACACATGCAAGATGTTTTAAAGTACTTTAGGCCTCCAAGCAATAAAATGTTATTTCTGCCCTTAAACCAGGGGTGTCAAACTCAAATACAAAGTGGGCCAAAATTGTACACGGGAACCTAGTTGCGGGCCATCCTCAATGTCTACTGGCCACATTTCTCATTTATAAAGTTCCGGGGTGTCTAGTGGTCTTCCTTCCTCTATACTTTTCCCTGGTGTCTAGAGGCCCCCACCCACCCCTATACAGTTACCTAGTGTTTAGTGCTTTCCCCAAACCTCTCCCTTATCACTAGATTTACCAGGGATGCGCAGATTTGCATAAATTCCCTGGAGCTCACACCTAGTAGCACCCCTGCTGAGTTTTTTAACATGCCATCAGCTCCATTGTTCTCTTTCTTTTGTTCTGAAAACACAACCATTACCTGTGAGGCCTTGTGCATTTGTTTACTCTACCTCACATCCCCCACAACCAGAGAGTTCTGTTCTTTGTGTGCCAGACTGATACTGTAATCAAGGGGCTTTTATTGGTGTTTCAATGTGCACTGTGTGGGTAGAGGACATTGGAGTGCCCAGTGCAGTAGCAAGTCACTCGTGCTTCACTGCGCAAGCTGGACCCACAAAGTCTGCTAAGGTTTGTCATTGCCATAATACATATGATATTTATATAAACCCACGACGGACAATTTCTTTACTTCACTGTCACTGTTGCACAGACTGCTGCAGTGCAAAACAACGCTATTGGGCACGTTGAATAAAGTTCGGTGTGAACTTCCTCAGCTTGCAAAAGACACTGCACAGTGTGAGGTATTATTGCCAATCAGCGTGTACTGCTGGGATCAGTGGTACTTCCGTCACCAGTATATAACATTGTGTATTGCCACTGTACTGCCAGACAGCGTGTACTGCTGGGATCAGTAGTACTTCCGTCACCAGTATATAACATTGTGTACTGCCACTGTACTGCCAATCAGCGTGTACTGCTGGGATCAGTGGTACTTCCGTCACCAGTATATAACATTGTGTATTGCCACTGTACTGCCAGACAGCGTGTACTGCTGGGATCAGTAGTACTTTCGTCCGTCACCAGTATATAACATAGTATATAGCATTGTGTACTGCCACTGTACTGCCAGTCAACGTGTACTGCTGGGATCAGTAGTACTTCCGTCACCAGTATATAACATTGTGTATTGCCACTGTACTGCCAGACAGCGTGTACTGCTGGGATCAGTAGTACTTCCGTCACCAGTATATAACATTGTGTATTGCCACTGTACTGCCAGAGTGCCAGTCAGCGTGTACTGCTGGGATCAGTAGTACTTCCCTCACCAGTATATAACATTGTGGAAGAATACCAGCAGGCCCTTGTGGAGACATTAGAGAGGAGATTGACATCCTCCTCCTTCTCTAGCCAGTTCCACGCCGACAGACTGACTTCCGCAAACCCAGGACGAGGAGGGGAACAAAGAACGCAAGCTGCAGCTAGTGCCCACAAGGGAATGGTATCGGCAGTGTCCTTGGAGTGGCAAAATTTTCTGACACCCATGCAGCAGCCCACAGAACAGCAATCGCGCAGTTCCACCTCCAACACCGATCGCCTGCAGAAGATGGTCAAGGACTACATGTCAGATGGCGTAGCCGTGTTGAACAATCCATCTACACCCTTCAATTATTGGGTCTCTAAGCTACACACCTGGCACGAACTGGCAATGTACGCAATAGAGGTGCTAGCTTGTCCTGCAGCCAGCGTTATGTCCGAACGCTGTTTCAGTGCTGCCGGAGGCAGTGGCGTAGGGCCCGCGGTCACAGCAGTCGCACTTGCGACCGGGCCCGGGACATTGCAGGGCCCGCGCATGCCCCAGTACAAGTTCTGTCTTCCCTGTGGCATTAGAGATCTGCAGGGAGAAGAAAGTGTATCGGCGTTTCGCTGTGCTTCACTTACACTTGTGAGAGTGTCTCTCTCTCATTCAGCTCTCAGGACTCTCACTTCCGACGTGACTACGCTAGTAGTAAGCTGAGCTCTACCATGACGACAGACGTCTGTACTAAGCCATCGCCATGCTTCTCAATGAACAGGCAGGCAAGAATGATGTATCAGCAACTTAACCAGCCAAGTAAGGGAGCCTTCTAATTACATCTAAACCACTATCTAGCTCACTTAGTCAAGCCTGCTTTATCTCCCTGCCATGATATTGGCTGTATTTTCTCTAGCATGCAATACAGTATACCCTTTCTCCAGACTGTTTCATGCCATGTGTTTAGTGGAGCACAGTTAATAAACATGCAAAAAAAACCATTGCCCTCACAAATACTGTTTAACAAAACTATTTGCAAAGTACAGTACTCCATGGCAGTGATAAATTATGAATGATGAAGTGTGATTTGTAGCAAGCAGTTACTGTACTGCACCTTGTACATCATCACTGCTCTTTGCACACAATATTAACACTATATTGGATTGTAGGAATTGGGGGGGATGGGGCCAAGACTCTGAGATACATCAAGCAAAGTGTGGGTGAGGAGGGGGGCCCAGGTCCATATTCCGCATCGGGGCCCCGAGGTCTGTGGCTACGCCACTGGCCGGAGGCATCGTTACAGATTGGCGTATCCGCCTCTCCACAGCAAATGCAGACCGTCTGACACAAATTAAAATGAATCAATCGTGGATTGGAAACGACTACGCAACACTCCCCGACCAAGGACCATGAACATCTGTGATGCCACTTTCCGGAATATCTCATTTCTATTATATTTATCACTGCATGGCGACAAAATGCATTGCTTTGCTTTGAAAATAATACAAGATTGTTGTTACCTGTGCCAAAAAAAACTGACATTTTCCGCATTTAAAAGACATTTTCCCTTTGAAACTTAAAAATCGTTTTTCTCAAAAACTATAAGGTCCTTTCGGAAAAAAAGTTTCCTTTTATACCCACCCCCCCTGTCCACATACCCTGAAAATTTGGTCTATGTTACATGTAAGGAGGATTTGCAAAGCAGGAACGTTGGGGTCCCCATTGACTTCCATTTCTGAAGGTTTCCAAGTCTCACACACAGCTACTTTGAGCTATTCTGTGTGGAGTGGAAATGGAATGGAAATGTGCCAGGCCTTACAGATAATGGGTGGTTTGCACAACAATAGATTGAAGATAATCAACCTGAATACCTGTGAAGATCTCAGCAGGGGTGAATAACACCTCTGGCTTTGCAACAGAAAATAGAAAACTCGGTAATTCTAGTGTTATGGCTTCCCTGGTGTTCTAGGGCTTCACCTCCAATATGGCTTCCCTAGAGTGGGCCAAACATAATGCAAAGTGGGGAAACCACTTGAGGGCCAAGTTTAATGGCTCTGAGGGCCAGATTTGGCCCGCGGGCCGGAGGTTGACATGTATGCCTTAAACCCTGCTGTGTGTAAAATCTGTATTTTTCCCCAGGACTTTTGGTGTGTATCCCACTCCGCCATGCCCCCCTACAGGTGTTAGACCCCTTGAAACATCTTTTCCATCACTTTAGTGGCCACAATTAATATTTGTAGTCAGTGGGGTAGCTAAGGAACTGTGGGCCCCGATGCAAGTTGTACAATGGGGCTCCCCAAGCACTCTATAAATAACAATTGATATATCGCACCAATCTGACCTGCACTGAACTTGAAACCGATCCCTTACTGCATGTATCTGCCAGTGTATGTTTGATCTTTAACCACTTGAGGACCCACCCTTTACCCCCCCCCCCCCTTAAGGACCAGCGCTGATTTTTGTGATCTGTGCTGGGTGGGCTCTGCAGCCCCCAGCACAGATCAGCTGGCATGCAGAGCGATCAGATCGCCCCCCTTTTTCCCCCCCTATGGGGATGATGTGCAGAGGGGGTCTGATCGCTCCTGCTGGTGGCATGTTACCGGGGGGGGGGGGCACCTCAAAGCCCCCCTCCGCGGCGACATTCCCCACCCTCCCTCTCCTACCTGTCCCCCCCGGTGATCGGGGCTGCACAGGACGCTATCCGTTGATTGGCCGGGGATCGCCGATCTGCCTTACGGCGCTGCTGCGCAGCAGCGCCATACAATGTAAACAAAGGAGACAAATGTCTCCTGCGTTTACATTTAGTCTGCGAGCCGCGATCAGCGACTCGCAGGCTATTCACAGAGACCCGCTCCGTGATCTAACAGGAAACGGCCGCTCGCGCGAGCGGCCTTTCCTGATTAATTAGGGAGGCACCTGGCGACGCAGATCTGCGGCGCTGGTCCTCCAGCTACCACTTTGCCGCCGCACGGTATGAGTGTGCGTCGGCAAGTGGTTAAGCTATTGCATGTGGTTAATTTCTGCTGTCCTGCTTTGCCTCTCCCATATTAGTAGCAGCAAAGTAACATATTTACATTTTAATATTCTAATTGCTATTAAAATTCTGGCTTTTGTTTCACACTGAGTGTCCTTGTGGCCTGTCTGTAATTTCAAACAAAAGTTTGTAACATCTACAAGTTTGTTTGATTTACAGGAGACTTTAGTGACCAACCCCCTGCTTAATTGTAAATTGTCTGCCAGGCCATCCTGATTAATCAGGAGGTTCGGACCAACTTCGGTTTGTTTTCAAAGGGTGGAAATTAACCAGAATTTACCAGAATTCACCAGCAATTCAGCAGAATTCAGCATTACATCAAGGTAACTTCCTTTACCCTTTAGCCTCACCTGCATTGCTGAACCCTATCCTAGCTTTGCACAAAGCTTTCTTTCTCTCTGCTACGTGATGCCTCTTCCACCATTCTCTACACATCTATCTTAGTCCAGACCACTGTCCTCTTTATCCCCACCCAACGTAATGTACTCTTTCCCCCCTCACCATCCCCCTGGCTCACCCACACTTCCCCGACCCGGGGCAGTGAAAAACGGCGCCAGACGCGGGCGCTATAAAAATGGTGCCTCATTGAAAACCATTATTAAATGATATTTATCGTTTTATAAAGTAAAAAAAATGGCACCGACCGTCAAAACGATATTTATCGTTTTAAAACCTGCTTTTTTTGTCGTTTTAAGCCCTGCTTTGCTGACATTTAGAAAATGTCTGCCTGCCGACTTTAACGTTTAATAGCGCAGCCCCCTTAAAAGATGGAAACACCAAATTTGCAGGGAATGTTAAGAAGAACAGTGGGAACAAGAGGAAATTTTTTTTTCAAAAAGACCTTATACTTTTTGAGAAAATGAATTTTAAAATTCTCCTTCTGACCGTGGGAAAATTAAACGCCCGCCGACTTAGCGGTTAATAGCAAAGCCCCCTTAACCACTTCCCGACCGCCTAACGCACAGCGGCGGCCGGGAAGTGGAGCCCTTAAGGACCAGCTCACCCACAGAGGCGGCGGTCCATTTAAGGGCATGGGCATCCGTGACGCGATCCTCCGCCCGGGATCGATGCACGGGCATTTTGTCTCCGCTCGCCGGCCACTTAGCAGACCTGGGTGGGAGAAATACCTCTGTAAATGACAATCTTTTGATTTTTTTGCACACAATTGTCCATTTACAGAGTTATTTCTCCCACCGAGCATGGGTATGTGTAAAAATACACCCCAAAACACATTATACTACTTCTCCCGAGTACGGCGATACCACATGTGTGGCACTTCTTGCACCCTAACTGCGCTAAGGGGCCCAAAGTCCAATGAGTACCTTTAGGATTTCACAGGTCATTTTGCGGAATTTGATTTCCAGACTACTCCTCACGGTTTAGGGCCCCTAAAATGCCAGAGCAGTATAAGAACCCCACAAATGACCCAATTTTAGAAAGAAGACACCCCAAGGTATTCCGTTAGGAGTATGGTGAGTTCATAGAAGATTTTATTTTTTGTCAAAAGTTAGCGGAAAATTGATTTTTATTGTTTTTTTCACAAAGTGTGATTTTCCACTAACTTGTGACAAAAAATAAAATCTTCTATGAACTCACCATACTCCTAACGGAATACCTTGGGGTGTCTTCTTTCTAAAATGGGGTCATTTGTGGGGTTCCTATACTGCCCTGGCATTTTAGGGGCCCTAAACCGTGAGGAGTAGTCTGGAAATCAAATTCCGCAAAACGACCTGTGAAATCCTAAAGGTACTCATTGGACTTTGGGCCCTTTAGCGCAGTTAGGGTGCAAAAAAGTGCCACACATGTGGTATTGCCATACTCGGGAGAAGTAGTACAATGTGTTTTGGGGTGTATTTTTACACATACCCATGCTGGGTGGGAGAAATACCTCTGTAAATGACAATCTTTTGATTTTTTTGCACACAATTGTCCATTTACAGAGTTATTTCTCCCACCCAGCATGGGTATGTGTAAAAATACACCCCAAAACACATTGTACTACTTCTCCCGAGTACGGCGATACCACATGTGTGGCACTTTTTTGCACCCTAACTGCGCTAAAGGGCCCAAAGTCCAATGAGTACCTTTAGGATTTCACAGGTCATTTTGCGGAATTTGATTTCCAGACTACTCCTCACGGTTTAGGGCCCCTAAAATGCCAGGGCAGTATAGGAACCCCACAAATGACCCCATTTTAGAAAGAAGACACCCCAAGGTATTCCGTTAGGAGTATGGTGAGTTCATAGAAGATTTTATTTTTTGTCAAAAGTTAGCGGAAAATTGATTTTTATTGTTTTTTTCACAAAGTGTGATTTTCCACTAACTTGTGACAAAAAATAAAATCTTCTATGAACTCACCATACTCCTAACGGAACACCTTGGGGTGTCTTCTTTCTAAATTGGGGTCATTTGTGGGGTTCCTATACTGCCCTGGCATTTTAGAGGCCCTAAACCGTGAGGAGTAGTCTGGAAATCAAATTCCGCAAAATGACCTGTGAAATCCTAAAGGTACTCATTGGACTTTGGGCCCCTTAGCGTACTTGGGGTGTAAAAAAGTGCCACACATGTGGTACCGCCGTACTCGGAAGAAGTAGTATAATGTGTTTTGGGGTGTATTTTTATAACGTACCCATGCTGGGTGGGAGAAATAACTCTGTAAATGGACAATTGTGTGTAAAACAAATTAACAAATTGTCATTTACAGAGATATTTCTCCCACCCAGCATGGGTATGTGTAAAAATACACCCCAAAACACATTATACTACTTCTCCTGAGTACGGCAATACCACATGTGTGGCACTTTTTTGCAGCCTAACTGCGCTAAGGGGTCCAAAGTCCAATGAGCACCTTTAGGCTTTACAGGGGTGCTTACAATTTAGCACCCCCCAAAATGTCAGGACAGTAAACACACCCCACAAATGACCCCATTTTGGAAAGTAGACCCTTCAAGGTATTCAGAGAGGGGCATGGTGAGTCCGTGGCAGATTTCATTTTTTTTTTGTCGCAAGTTAGAAGAAATGGAAACTTTTTTTTTTTGTCACAAAGTGTCATTTTCCGCTTACTTACGGACAAAAAATAATATCTTCTATGAACTCACTATGCCTCTCAGTGAATACTTTGGGATGTCTTCTTTCCAAAATGGGGTCATTTGGGGGGTATTTATACTATCCTGGAATTCTAGCCCCTCATGAAACATGACAGGGGGTCAGAAAAGTCATAGATGCTTGAAAATGGGAAAATTCACTTTTTGCACCATAGTTTGTAAACGCTATAACTTTTACCCAAACCAATAAATATACGCTGAATGGGTTTTTTTTTTATCAAAAACATGTTTGTCCACATTTTTCGTGCTGCATGTATACAGAAATTTTACTTTATTTGAAAACTGTCAGCACAGAAAGTTAAAAAAATCATTTTTTTGCCAAAATTCATGTCTTTTTTGATGAATATAATAAAAAGTAAAAATCGCAGGAGCAATCAAATAGCACCAAAAGAAAGCTTTATTAGTGAGAAGAAAAGGAGCCAAAATTCATTTAGGTGGTAGGTTGTATGAATGAGCAATAAACCGTGAAAGCTGCAGTGGTCTGAATGGAAAAAAAGTGGCCGGTCCTTAAGGGGGGTAAAGCCCTAGGTCCTCAAGTGGTTAAATGCCAGAAACACCACCTTTGCAGGGAATGTTAAGAAGAACAGTGGGAACAAGAGGAAATATTTTTTTTCCAAAAAGACCTTATACGTTTTGAGAAAATCGATTTTAAGTTTAAAAAGAAAAAAAAATGATACATTTAAATGCCGCTGGTCAGCGTGTGGGAAATATTTCCCAGCAGTTAATAGCAAAGGCCCCTTACATCCTGGCAACACGAAATTTGCAGGATCTGTTAAAAAGATAGTGGGAAACAATATTTAAAAATAAATAAATAAATATTTTTGGGGTATGTTCTGAGTGGGGAAAAGCTGAAAAAAATGACGTGGGGTCCCCCCTCCCGAGCCTCTGTAACCCCTTGTCCCCCATGCAGGCTGGGATAGCCAGAATGCGAGCCCCGGCAGACTGGGGCTTCACACCCTGAGCTATACCAGCCCGCATGGTCCATGGTATGGGGAGGGGCTCCGGGGGGGAGGGGCGGCCAAGCCTCCACCTCCCCCCGGAGCCCTTGTCCAGTCCATGGACAAGGGGCTCTTCCCCACTTCCGGTGCCCCAGGAGGAGGTGGGGGCGACGACTCCCTGGGGGGGTTCATGGCAGCATCTGGGAGTCCCCTTTAAGAAGGGGACCCAGATGCCCACCCCCCTCCAAGGAGAAATGAGTATAGGAGTACAAAGTACCCCTTACCCATTTCCACAAAGGGTTAAATGAAATAAAAATGCAACCATGAGAAAAGTATTTTAATATTTTTAATTAACCTCCCTAGCGTTCTGGACGAGCTGAGCTCGTCCATAGATGCTAGAGGGCACCGCTCAGGCCCCGCTGGGCCGATTTTGATAATTTTTTTTTTCAAACACGCAGCTAGCACTTTGCTAGCTGCGTGTTTGCCCCAATCGCCGCCGATCCGCCGCTACCCGACGCGTAAGAGGGACCCCCCGCAGACCCCGTGCGCAGCCTGGCCAATCGCCGCCAGGCTGCACTATGGGGTGGATCGGGAGTCACTGTGACGTCACTCCGTTCGTCGCCATGGCGACGGGGGAAGCCCTAAAGGAAATCCCATTCAGAACGGGATTTCCTTATGGGCGTGATCGCCGGCGGCGATCAGAAGGCTGAGAGGGAGAGAGGAGGAAGGGGAGAATCACGTAGCTAGCGCAAGGCTAGCTACATGCTAAGAAATAAAAATCGGGCGAAAAAAACCCTCCCGCGGCCGCGGGAATTGAAAGCCCAGCAGTTTAACCAGATATACTTACCTGTACCTTTAAAAAATGTTCCCACGCCATTATACTCGGTAAACAATCCAACGTATACAGTATCCTCCAATCTTGCGACCTTCAATTAAGTTGATTGAAGATCTCCGCCGCCCCCCACATAGCAGAGAATGCGTCCTGTGGGACGCATAGCTGCCGGCTCCTGCTGTCCTCCCCGCCGCCTCACCTGTCACCTAGCCTGGCGCCTAGCAGCACTCATGGGTGCTGCTAGGTGAGGGGTGACAGGTGCAGGCAGGTGGGGAGGAGAGCTGGGGGCCTGGCAGCTACGCGTCCACACAGGACGCATTCTAAGCTATACTAACCGGCTCATCAATGAGCTGGTTCTTTTTTGTATTGAATCTAATGAGCTGGTTCTTTTTGTACTGAATCAAATGAATCGGCTCATTTGATTCAATACAAAAAGAACCGACTCATTAATGAGCCAGTTAGTATAGCTTAGAATGCGTCCTGTGTGGATGCGTAGCTGCCGGCTCCCAGCTCTCCTCCCCACCTGCCATGGGTGCTGCTAGGTGCCAGGCTAGGTGAGGTGACAGGTGAGGAGGCGGGAAGGACTGCGGGAGATGGCAGCTATGCGTCCCAAAGGACGCATTCTCTTCTATGTGGAGGGCGGCAGAGTTTTTCAATTAACTTAATTGATGGTTGCAAGATAAGAGGATACTGTGTACGTTGGATCATTTACCGAGGATAATGGCGTGGGAACATTTTTTAAAGGTACAGGTAAGTATTTCTGGTTTGCTGCACTGATAAAAAACACTCTATTCACCTGAAAATTCTTAATAATATCGTGCGCTCCTCACTAATAGCTCTCCACTTAATGGCTACTGAAATCCTATCCAATGTATCCCTGGATCGCTACCTGTAAATCAGTGCGTGCTACACTCAGAGTAATAATAGAATCAAAAAACAGTTCAGCGCTCAACAGGTAATTTATGCTGATCTGAAAGGATTAGCCACGGAATCTGGTGAGCGTATATTGTTTCTCTAGTGGAAGTGTATGAAGATCTCACAACTCATTAGCATCAAGCCTTAAAGTCTTGGTTCTTCATTGCAAGCATTGTGTACTTATGGACTATGGACTAGTTGGTGATCAAATATAGGAACTGTGAGAGGTTTTACTGAGAAGGACTATGTTTATTACCTGTTGAGCGCTGAACTGTTTTTTGATTCTATAAGTATTTCTGGTTAATTAAGAATATTAAAATACTTTTCTCGTGGTTGCGTTTTTATTTCGTTTAACCCTTTGTGGAAAAGGGTAAGGGGTACCCCTATACTCATTTCTCCTGGGAGGGGGGTGGGCATCTGGGGTCCCCTTCTCAAAGGGGACTACCAGATGCCGCCATGAAACCCCCCCAGGGAGTCGTCGCCCCCACCTCTTCCTGGGGCACCGGAGGTGGGGAAGAGCCCCTTGTCCATGGATTGGACAAGGGCTCCGGGGGGGAAGGAGAGGCTTGGCCGCCCCTCCCACCTGGAGCCCCCCCATACCATGGCTATCCCAGCCTGCATGGGGGACAAGGGGTTACAGAGGCTCGGGAGGGGAGACCCCACGTCATTTTTTTCCAGATTCCACACTCAGAACATTCCCCAAAAATAAAAATGTTTATTTATTTTTTTAAATATTGTTTCCCACTATCTTTTTAACACATCCTGCAAATGTGGGGTTGCTAGGATGTAAGGAGCCATTGCTAATAACTACTGGGAAATATTTCCCACACGCTGACCAGCGGCATTTAAATGTATCATTTTTTTTCTTTGAACTTTAAAATCGATTTTCTCAAAAAGTATAAGGTCTTTTTGAAAAAAAAATTTCCTCTTGTTCCGATTGTTTTTCTTAACATTCCCTGCAAATTTAGTGTTTCTGGCATTTAAGGGGGCTTTGCTATTAACCTCTAAAGTCAGCGGGCGTTTAATTTTCCCACGGTCAGAAGGAGCATTTTAAAATTGATTTTCTCAAAAAGTATAAGGTCTTTTTGAAAAAAAAATGTCCTCTTGTTCCGATTGTTCTTCTTAACATTCCCTGCAAATTTGGTGTTTCTGGCATTTAAGGGGGCTTTGCTATTAACCGCTAAAGTCAGTGGGTGTTTAATTTTCCCATGGTCAGAAGGAGAATTTTAAAATTGATTTTCTCAAAAAATATAAGGTCTTTTTGAAAAAAAAAATGTCTTCTTGTTTCCACTGTTCTTCTTAACATTCCCTGCAAATTTGGTGTTTCTATGTTTTAAGGGGGCTGTGCTATTAAACGTTAAAGTTGGCAGGCACACTGGCGTAACAATAGGGTATGCGACCCCTGCCGTCGCGGGGAGGCCCGGCCCCCTAGGGCCCACTCAGGGACTTTTGGGGGGCAGGAGGTTTTGCAGCATAAGAGGAGAGTGTGGCAGATCGGTGGGGAGGGGGAAAATTCTCCCCCCCCCTTTCTCACCTCGGGCTCTCCTCTCAGCGTTCCCCCTCCTGCAATCATTGGTGGTGTTCGTGGCAGCAGCAGCGGCGGCAGGCTGAAGCTGAACACATTACCTCCTTCTCGCTGGAGGTCTTCCGTTCTCTAAGAGCAACTTCCTGTTTACACAGGAAGTTGCTCTTAGAGATCGGAAGACCTCCAGCGAGAAGGAGGTAATGTCTTCAGCCTGCCATCCACAGACCATACTATAATAATCTCATTCACATCCATACCACTCCCAGGCATTCCCTCCCTCTGTTTTGTGGTCTCTGGAATGCCAGATCTGTCCACAACAAGCTCACTTCCATGTATGAGCTCTACCTCTTCAAAACCCTCACCTTCCTTACCCTCACAGAGACATGGCTCACCCCCTCTGACTGTGCCGCGGCCTCTGCTCTCTCCTATGGGGGACTGCACCACAGTCGCATCCCCAGACCTAATAGCAGGACTGGGGGAGGGGTGGGTCTGCTTCTTTCCTCATCCTGCACCTTCTGTTTCCCCTCACCACCCACTTCCCTGCACTTCTCATCCTTTGAGGCCCATGCAGTCTGCCTGTACCACCCCCTCCCAGCCATCTTTGCAGTCCTATATCACCCCCAGTCTTCTCCAATGTCACTCTTCCTTGACAACCTGGCCACCTGTCTCCCCCACATCCTGCTGTCATCTGACCTCCCCACCATCATACTGAGGGATTTCAACTAACCTATCAATGAGCCTAACTCCCCTGCTCCCAAACAACTACTCTCCCTCACTAACTCCCTCGGCCTCTCTCAACACACAAACTCCCCCACCCACCGTGCCGGTAATACTCTTTGCCTCATATTCTCTGCCTCCCTCATCAACCTGGACATTGCACCTTTCCTATCTCCAACCATCACCTCCTCACCTTCACCATTTCCCCATTCATCCCTTCTCTCCCCACCCCTCAGCCTGGTCAATGGCAGAGAGACCTACATAATTTCAGCCCAACTGTCCTAGCAAGTCCCCTCCTCTCCCTCTCCTCCCACCTACCTACCCTCACATGTTACAATGAAGCAGCTGCACAATATAATCTTGCCCTCTCATCTGCTTTAGATGAAGCTGCCCCTTCAGTCTTCCACCCTAACAAGCCCCCCAACCCTCAACCCTGGCACAACACCCACACATGTAATCTCAGAAGGTAACTCGAGAAGCTGAACGGAAATGGAGGACATCACATCTCGATCCCGATTTCCTAGATGACAAGGTCGAACTACTACTCTTCCACACTGCTCTCTCTGAAGCTAAACAAAGGTACTTTGCAGCCCTGATTGGAACCCCAGCTTCCAACCCTAGATGGATTTTTGCCACCTAATTCCGTACTCCACTCAACCCCATTCCTCCCCATCCCAGTTCCTAGCTCTCAGCCAATGACTTTGCCAACCACTTCACCACCAAACTTGCAACAATATGCAATTACATTTCCCTCCTCCATCCCTCCATTCCCAACTCCTCACAGGTCATCCCCTTACCTTCCTTCCCAGCTGCTCCCTTGACTCATCCACTCCTCACCTCTTTTGCTCTTGCCACCATTGATGAAGTCAGGCCTGCTGCTAATGGCTTACTCTCCCACCTTCCCCCCTTGACCCTGTACCCTCAAACACCCTTCGCTCTCACTTCCCTGATCTGATACCAGTCCTCACCTCCTTGTTCAACCTCTCCCTTTCCACAGGCACCTTCCCCAAAGCCTTCAAACAAGCCTCTGTACTTCCCCTGCTAAAAAAAAACCCTCACTCAAGTCAACCTATCCCTACCCTCAAACTACCGCCCAATATCCCTCCTTCCAGTTAGTTACCTCTAAACTCCTCGAATGCCTAGTCTACCAACACATTACCCAATAACTCAACACCAATATCCTACTTGACCCCCTATAGTCTGGATGCCGACCTGCACACTCAACTGAAACAGCCCTTGCCAAGGTAGTCAACAACCTTACCCTTGCCAGGGCCATAGGCAGTTATTCCATCCTGCTCCTCATTGACATTTCTTCAGCATTTGATACTGTAGACCACTCCCTCCTCCTCCAATCACTACAGTCCATGAGCATCCATGACCTCGCCTTAGCCTGGATCTCCTCCTAGCTATCCAATCGCTTCTTCACTAGAGATGTAGCGAACGGTTTGCCGGCGAACAGTTCCAGGCGAACTTTGGGGGTTCGCGTTCGCCTGCACCAGGCGAACTTTTGCGGAAGTTCGATTCGCCCCATAATGCACTATGAGGGTCAATCACAGTCAGCAGGCACATTGTAGCCATTCAGGCTACACTAAGCCCTGGAGCCCCCCCCCCCCCTTATATAAAGCAGGCTCGCTGGCCATGACACTCACTCGTGTGCCTGCTAGACAGACTAGGGACAGCTGCTGCAGACTTGTTCTCCTAGGGAAAGATTAGTTAGGCTCTTGGCTATCTCCTGGATGATTGTTATTTGCTAAAATAGCACCCCTCAGCTCTCTTTTGAGAGATAGTGTTTTCCTGATGTGTTTTTTTTTTTGTGTGTGTTGCTCACTGACACTATACAGCCCTATCTGTTGTAGCTGGACCTTGGTAATTGTTATTACTGAGCCAGCCAGGCCCTGCCTAACTATCTATACTGGGACACCTACCTATGCCTACCTAACTACTTGGGCACCTACTTACCTATATGGGGACACCTACCTACCTACCTATACTAGGGGACCTACCTATGCCTACCTACCTATACTGGGACTCCTACCAATGCCTACCTACCTATACTGGGACTCCTACCTATGCCTAGCTAACTACTGGGACACCTACCTATGCCTACCTACCTATACTGGGTCTCCTACCTATGCCTAGCTAACTACTGAGGCACCTACCTATGCCTTCCTACCTATGCCTACCTACCTATACTGGGATTCCTACCTATGCCTACCTACATACAAGAAGATAATAAGATTGTTGCTTCATTGTGGACAGACCAAATTTGATCAGCTGGACAGTCACTATTGTTCTATCATTGAGCTACCACAGCCCGGCGACCATATGGGCTGGAAAACTGCCACGGCCTGCACTCTGGCCATGGTGCGCACCAGTCTAGCATGGCCGTCACTACGCAAACAGCTGTTTGCGGTGCGTTATACAGTGAGTTTGGTGTGTCAGTGTGAAGCAGAACTCCAATTACACTCCCTGATTGATGTATACACATGCAAGATGTTTGAAAGCACTTTAGGCCTGCAATTTAGCATTCAATGTGATTTCTGCCCTTAAAACGCTGCTTTGCGTCAAATCCAGATTTTTCCCCGGGGCTTTTGGTGTCTATTCCACTCCGCCATGCCCCCCTCCAGGTGTTAGACCCCTTGAAACATGTTTTCCATCACTTTTCTGGCCAGCATAATTTTTTCTATTTTTCATAGTTCGCCTCCCCATTGAAGTCTATTGTGGTTCGCAAACTTTTACGCGAACCGAACCTTCCGCGGAAGTTCGCGAACGGGGTTTGCGAACCGAAAATCGGAGGTTCGCAACATCTCTATTCTTCACTACTTCCTTCAACGACTCCTCATCAACTCCAGGGCTCTGTTCTAGGCACTCTTCTATTCTCCATAGACACTTCCTCAATTGGCAAACTTATCTCCTCCCAGAGCTTCAAATACCACCTTTATGCCGACGACACTTAGATTTACCTCCATACCCCCGATATCTCATTCAACATCATGAACAAGGTCTCCTCATGTCTCTCAACAATTTCCTCCTGGATGCCAGCTAGGTTCCTAAAGCTTAACCAAGCTCCTGATCTTTCCAGACCACGCTGCTGCACACCTCACAGATTTCCACCTCACAATTGACAACACAACCATTTTCCCTACCTCCCAGGCACACTGTCTGAGTGTCACCCTGGACTCTGACCTCTCCTTCATCCCCCACATTCAAAACGTCACCAGAGCCTGCAATTTCCACCTCCGTAATATCTCCAAAATCTGCCTCTTCTTAACCCCAGACATTACCAAGCTGCTCATCAATGCCCTCATCACATCCCACCTTGATTATTGTAACTCCCTCCTTTCTGGCCTCCCCTTCAAACGCATTGCCCCCCTTCAATCAGTTATGCGGCTGCAAGATTAATCTATTTTTTGCATCGCTCAGCCCTCCCTGCATCTCAGAGCTTGTTCACAGGTAAACACCAGGTCCTCCCCTCTGGTCCTCCAATGACCTTTGCCTCACCACCCCACGCATTTCCCACTCCCATGCGTGCCTGCAGTATTTCTCTAGAGCCACCCACACTCTCTGGAATGCCCCTCCACTGCCCATCAGACTTGCTCCCTCCTTCAACTCATTCAAGCAAACCCTCAAAACCCACCTCTCTAAGATGGCCTACCCTCCACCAACCACACATTAACTCTCTTTATTCCACAAGCTTACCTCTTCCCCTTAGGTTGTAAGCCTCTGGCAGGGTCCTCTCTTCCCTAATGTAATCTACAGGATCATGTGCTCCTTTCCTATGACAACCTGTACTTGTATTCTGGGCCTACCTAACTAGCCCATAATTGCATGATCATGTATCTTACACCGTTTGCCTTGTATAACTTTGTTCTATGTTGTATAACTTTGATATGTCTGTTATCCTTGTATCATTGTATATATTTATTGTCCAGTGCTGCTTAATATCTTGGCGCTTTATAAATACACTAAATAATAATAATAATGTGGTGTTGGACAATAAGAGGGTTAATGTTAATGGGGAGGAGCAGTCTATATGTAGAGGACAGTTTGTCCATGTCCCTTATACCCTTATATCCCCTGACAAAGGTCTGCGGCCAAAACCTGGGTCGGGAAGCTGTTTTTATTGATGTGCAATAAACCAAGTTGAATTTTAGTGTGTATTCCTATTACTTGCACAGCCATAAACACAGCGCACAGTCTTCACTATCTTGTCCCCTTTGCCGCACTGTAGGGGACACCAATGGAACACAGGAACCGGAAGCCGGAATAACCTTGCCACTCTGAGGTTCAGGAGACTTGCGGCAGGGAGAGATCCAGGCAGTGGTGTGGTTTGGGAGTTTCCACGGTGGTGAGAGAGACCCCAGAGAAGGAGCTGGAGGAGGAGGGAGTGCAGGAGGAAAACATGCTACAACAAGGCACTTTAAAGCACACCGTGAAGTATTCTGTACAGCGGGAGTTGTCTGTTACAAGCTGGAGTGGTAAGACTGGTATCCCTATTTACTAGCCGGAGTACTTTAGACTGTGACTAGCATCTGCATAACAGAGCATTGCTTTCATCTGGAGGCACTTGAGATTATATAGTGTTCCACTAAAGTTTTCTACCCTTCTAACACAGAACTTCAGAGACTGTATCTATAAGTTACATACATGAGGTTTGAATGAGAGCAAAAAGGAACCATTTATTCATGCAGAGCACTGTTTCCAAATAATATTGGGCATGCGCACTATTCCCGGATTACTTCTATGGAACCTTTCTTTTCATCATGTGCGTTGAGGAATCTCACCTGCATGAAACTGGTGGCTGCCCTTGTTTTTAGATTTTGTGCACTGATTTCATAGCTGTTGACGAATCTGTATATGTCAGTCTGATGTTAATAATATTTCAGAGGTAGATTAAGACAGCAAAGTTGATCACATGCAACAGATGGAAGAGATCATAACATACATAGTCAGGAGCAGATTAAGCGATTGATTTCAAAATTCAGTGCAGTTCATATTCAAAGATGGAAGAGATCATAACATACGCAGGCAGGAGAAGATTAAGCGATTGGTTGCAAAATTCAGTGCAGTTCAGATTCAAAGATGGAAGAGTTCATAACATACCAGTTGGTGAAAGAATGAAGATGATCAGGGAATTTACAGATTAACTAAGGTTGCAGGTGCAAGTATTATTCACCCTTACCAGGGGCTACTCTGATGCTTGGTATAACTCTCTGGTTGGGTACATTGTACATTAAAATCACGCAACTACTTTGAATTTTCATCATCAGTAGTCATTATTCGTGAACCATCAACTACTATATACATGTTGATAAGCATACCGGTATTTATTTATTTTGTGTTGCACTTGCATTGCACTCCCCTCCCACCCCCCACATTTTTTGACCTGGGTCTATCCCACCCCACTTTTGAATGAATTAAACTGACATGAGCATTTTGAGCAGTCAGTAGGGATTACAGGAGGGTGAGGGGGTTTTGATACATCATTTCCAAAACAATATCATCACCCAGCCCTCATACATTAACCTACAGGCATGAAACTGGGTGGGTAGTGATGTGCATGTGCTCATTTGTGCAACAAATATAATCCTTCTATCTTTTTATAGTTTTTGAGGTATTCACGTTTTTATAAAAGGTCAAAAGTTCACTCAGCCCCCCTACAACATCGCAAAGGCTGAGTGAGCCTAAGTGAACTTTTGACCCTTATAAAAACAATATCTCAAAAACTATAAAAGATAGAAACATAATTTTTGCAGCACAAATGAGCACATGCACAACACTACCCACCCATACATGTTTCATGTCTGCAGGTTGTTGTATGGGGGCTGGGTAATGGTATTGTTTTGGAAATAATAAGTCCTATCATCTTCAAAATAACAACAGCACAAATCTTATTTTTGCAGCACAAATGGGCACAAACATAGCACTAACAAGCATGATGGAATTTTCATTTGCGCTGATTGTAGGGGGGGGGGGGCAGCTTCACTGAGCTCATATGGTTCTGTGGCTTGCACACTCTCTATGATCTTACCTAGTGCGATACATACACAAATTTTTACATTTGTATTTGAAGCGTACAGTAGAGGCCTGCGTGGGTCTAATTTTTCAGACCCGCACCTGAGCAGCAACCCACTTTCTGGTGAATTTGATACCTGTACCCAGCACCCCCAACCCGCAACCCGCTTTCTGGTGAATTTGATACCCGCACCCGACCCGCAGCCTGCTTTTTCCATTTTCTTTAAAAATACATAATTAAATTATCATTGGGGAACTGTAAAGTAAATAAAATCTATTTTTATACACAAACCAAAGCCAAAAAAGTGTTTTAAAGATTTTGTTTGTTTACTCTTATTTAAATCAAAATCTTGTCCAGCTTTATCTTCTGAAAGTGAAGCTAATAGCTGCAGCGGTGAAAGCATCTCCGCCACAATGCATACTGGGAGACGTAGTACATTAATGTGATCACAGGAGATGTAGTCATTTTAATATACCGTATATTCCGGCGTATAAGATGACTGGGCGTATAAGACGACCCCCCCAACTTTTCCACTTAAAATATAGAGTTTGGGATATACTTGCCATATAGGACTACCTCCCTCTTCCAACGCACACCAAATAAAATTTTAAAAAATATCACATATTGGTGCAATTTATGAACAGATATTGGTGCTGTACTTTATGTGGTACCCAGTATATAACAGTATATAGGCGATTGACTGGTTAGATTGGTCAACTCTCCCTAAGCAGATTGGTCAGCTCTCCTTGTCTACCTGTTTATCAGAGTGGTATGGAAGATTAGATCGCTCTGTGCCCATAAAACCATAAAACACGCCTCTTTCACTCCTTCTCTGCCTCTCAGATCTCGCACATGTGCGCCTGCGCTGCTTCACTACAGTCCTAATCAGCAAGATCTGAGAGTCGGTAACAGGATAGGGTTTATCACCCGGCATCAATGATACCGTGCGTATAAGACGACCCCTGACTTTTCAGAAGAATTTCAAGGGTTAAAAAGTAGTTTTATACGCCAGAATATACTGTACTACATTTCCACCATGCATTGTGGTGGCCAGGGTGACACTTCCACTGCTGCAGCTATGAGTTGCAAGGAATAGACACTGAGTCTAGGCTCATGTAAATAATTTTAAGATTTAACCACTTCACCACTGAGGGGGTTTACCCCCTGACCACCAGAGCAATTTTCACCTTTCAGCGCTCCTTCCATTCATTCGTCGATAACTTTATCATTACTTATCACAATTAAACTATCTATATCTTGTTTTTTCCACCACCAATTAGGCTTTCTTTAGGTGGGACATTATGCCAAGAATTATTTTATTCTAAATGTGTTTTAATGGGAAAATAGGAAAAATGTGGGAAAAAATTAATTATTTTCAGTTTTCGGCCATTATAGTTTTTAAATAATGCATGCTACTGTATTTGCCCTTTTGTCCCGGTTATAAAACCATTTAAATTATGTCCCTATCACAATGTTTGGCGCCAATATTTTATTTGGAAATAAAGGTGCATTTTTTTCAGTTTTGCGTCCATCCCTAATTACAAGCCCATAGTTTATAAAGTAACAGTGTTGTACCCTCCTGACATAAATATTTAAAAAGTTCAGTCCCTAAGGTAACTATTTATGTATTTTTTTTTATTGTACATTTTTTAATTTTTTTTTTATTACAAAAAAAAAAATTGGGGAGTGTGGGAGGTAATGAGTTAATTTTTTTGTGTAAAAGTAATTTATTTGCATGTGAAAAATGTGTAGGGTGTAGTTTTACTATTTGGCCACAAGATGGCCACAGTAACTTTTTGTTTTAATGCGACCTCCAAGCGTCCTTCCGGAAGCTTGGAGGAAGTACTTGGAGGCTGGGTAAGTTTGTATCTTTTCACAATGATCGCGCTGCCCATCGGAGAGCAGCGGATTATTGCGGGGCTTAGATCAACGAACGGGAATGGATTTTCCCGTTCATTGATCTCCGGGCGAGCGGGTGGCGGCGTGTTTACTAGCGGTGGGCGGCGTGTTTACGAGCGGGAGCGCGGGCAGCGGCGGGAGTGCGCAAAGTACGGATTTCTCCGTCCCTGGGGGTTAAAGGATGGAAAAAGGGACGGAGAAATCCGTACGGGTGGGGGTAAAGTGGTTAAAGGTGTATACACACACAATCTTGATTAGTTAATTTTACCACCTCCATGTAGTATGAGGGCAAACAGATTTTGCAGGATTGTGTTGGTAAGACAAATGGACGTGTTAAAATTGGCCAAACAAGATTGTGTGTGTGTGTGTGCACCCTAAGAGCAATTACTTCTGTTAGAACCTTTATTTGTTAATAAGCTACTGCTGAATAAAGGTGCTTGTCATATCTTCCTGTGCAAAGACATATAAGTTTGAGAACAAACATTGTTATGTGCCAAAATTAACTTCATTCCAACTTTGGATTATTTCTTGCTTAACTACTCGCCGACTACGTCACGCCAAAGGGTGTGGCCGTGGTGGCAGCCCCAGGACCGCCTAATGCCGATCAGAGTAAGGTCTCACGGGCCTGTTTTGCAGGAGATCGCGTGCGCTGATGCACGCGCATCTCTACTTGGTAGGCAGAGCTCTGCCCCACCTTCAATCTCCCAACGGCGAGCTTTGAGACTGTTAGATGGTGAAACCGCAGTCACAGTGCATCACCAGAGGCCAGAAAAATTAGGCATGTACACAGGCCTGAAAAAGTAGGTACTGTAGTGGCCGCTGCTATAGCAGTGGCCTTCAAAATTCAGGATCACCCTGAACTCTTGTTGTGTTGGTGGTGTCGGACAAGTCACGCGGTGTGGTACAGCTGTGTGGGGAATGATTTACAAGTTGTAACGATCGGTGTAACACAGAGAGGATCTGATTACCAGTGATCTGCAGTATCACTGGGAATACAGATATATACCAGATTATTGATGATCTGCAGTATCACCGATAATCAGATATATAAGCTAACCTCTGGACACCTGAGTAAAGTAGGAGTGTTTGGTGCAACTGTAATACTTAGAGGACTAGGCCTCAGAGCAGTAAAGAGTACTGCACAAATTCCTTCCAAAGACCTGAACTCTCCCGGGGGGAGGAGTCAGGCTGAGAGTAGGAAGGACAACCCGAGAGTGACACTCAGGAGGGAGTGTCACTACCAGGACTGGGAACCGCCTCTAACTGTAAGGTCGGTTCTCGAGGTCGGACAAACCAGGTCGTAACCACACAGACAGATACAGTACAGATTCAGAAGGCAGAAGCGAGGTCTAATAAACAAGCAGGGTTCGGCAACAGGGTATCAGAAATATCAAGGTACAGAATCAGGAGGCAGATGCAGAGTCGTAGGGCGAGCCGGGGTTCGGCAACAGAATATCAGAATAGCAAGGTACAGGATCGGAGTTCAGAAGAATAGTCAGGCAAGCAAAAGGTCATAACAGATAATCACAACCAAACTAGTACTTTAGACTATCAACAGAATCTAGCTAAGTGTAGGATTACAGCTCCAGCTGGTCCCGGCACACTTTAGGATCTGACTCAGGTCTGAGTGCTACCACATAGTGATCGCAGCGCCAGACAACCAGCAACTGAACAGCCAGCAGTATATATACCAAAGCACTCTCCAGCCCCTCCCTAAGTGCTGGACCAATGAAATGAAGCAGGGTTGTCAGCTGACCGGCTTGGTCAGCTGACCCTTTTCTGACTGCCATATAAGTTCTGCCTCTCTGCGCGCACGCGCGTCATTCTGAACCTTGGTGGACTATCAGTCCCAGCCACACCAGTACTGTCTTGCAATGTGCTCACTGACCTGTGCGCGGGGTTGGTCGCACCGCCATCAGCACTGCCGGCGGCCTCCCCGCGCTGGGTCAGACTGTTCGCAACAGGCCCATGCGCGCTAACCGCCGCGTCAGACGCGGCGTTTTTTCCGTGTTCCGCCATGCGCGGAAAGAGCCGCCTCCCGCTGACTTATAGCGGCGGCTCTTCCGCGTTTCTTCACACAAGTCTTCGGGCAGGCAGTAATCATCTGGGATCCAAGCCTCATTCATTTTAATAAAGGCCAGGTAGTCAACGCTTTTAGACCTAGGTGACTTCTCTTCTCAGTGACAATCCCTCTTGCTGCTCTGAAGGTCCTTTCTGACAGGATTCTTGAGGTGGGGCAAGACAGAAGTTCGATGGCAAATTGTTGTGAGAGCTCAGGCCACAGGTCAAGCCTACGCATCCAGTAGTCTAGGGGTTCATCATTCCTCAGAGTGTTGATATCTGCAGTTAAGGCCAGGTATTCTGCTTCCTGTCGGTGGAGGTGTTTTTGGTGGATCAGTTAAAAATGGCGCCCAGCGCCGATAGATAAAAACAGCGCACCATTGACTTACATTATAAAACAATATTTATCGTTTTAAATGTTAAAAAATGGCACTGACCTTTTGAACAAAATTTATCTTTTTAAAACTTGTTTTTTTTTTTGCCCTGCTTGAACGATATTTATCGTTTTAAGCCCTGCTTTGCTGCCATTTGGAAAATGTCTGCCCGCCAACTTTAAAGTTTAATAGCACAGCCCCTTAAAAGCTAAAAACACCACATTTGCAGGGAATGTTAAGAAAATTGTGAACAAGAAGAAAAAAAACCTTATAGTTTTTGAGAAAATCAATTTTGAATATTCTTCTTCTGACCGTGGGAAAATTAAACGCCCGCCGACTTTAGCGGTTAATAGCAAAGCCCCTTTAAATGCCAGAAACACCAAATGTGTAGGGAATGTTAAGAAGAACAGTGGGAACAAAAAAATTTTTTTTCAAAAAGACCTTATACTTTTTGAGAAAATCAATTTTAAAGTTCAAAGGAAAAAAAGTATCCATTTAAATGCGTAATGACATTTCTGCTGAAACAATTCCCGCCGACTTTAGCAGTTAATAGCAAAGGCCCCTTAAAGTGAGCCTTAAGTCACATAAAAAAAAAATGAGTTTTACTCACCTGGGGCTTCCCTCAGCCCCCTGCAGCCGATCGGTGCCGACGTAGAATCACTCCGATCCTCCTGGCCCACTTCCGGTATCGCCGTCACCGGCCGACAGGCTGGGAACGTGAGTGATTCTTCGCATTCCCAGGCACAATAGCATCCCCAATGCTGCTATTGCGGCCTTCCTTGCCGCAATAGTAGTATAGGGGGTGCTATTGTGGCTGGGAACGCAAAGAATCACTCGCGTTCCCAGCCTGTCGGCGGCTGATGGCGAAACCGGAAGTGGCCGCCGGCGGGTCCAGGAGGATCGGAGCGACTCTACGTGGGCACCGATCGGCTGCAGGGGGCTGAGGGAAGCCCCAGGTGAGTAAAACTCATTTTTTTATGTGACTTTAGTGCCACTTTAAATCCTAGCAACACCTAATTTGCAGGATATGTTAAAAAGATACTGGGAAACAATATAAAAAAAATATTATTATTTTTTTAATTTAAATTTTAGTTTTATGTTCTGAGTGTGGGAAATTTTTTGAAAAAAATGACGTGGGGTCCCCCCTCCCAAATGACGCGGGGTCCCCCCCTCCCGAGCCCCTGTAACCCCTTGTCTCCCATGCAGGCTGGGATAGCCAGAATGCAGAGCCCCGGCCGACGTGGGCTTTGCACCCTGAGCTATACCAGCCCGCATGGTCCATGGTATGGGGGGGCTCTGAGGGGAGGGGCGGCCAAGCCTTCCCCTCCCCCCCTGAGCCCTTGTCCAATCCATGAACACGGGCTCTTTCCCACCTCCGCTGCCCAAGGAGGAGGTGGGGGCGACGACTCCCTGGGGGGGTTCATGGTGGCATCTGGGAGTCCCCTTTAAGAAGGGAATCCAGATGCCTACACCCCTCCCAGGAGACATGAGTATAGGGGTTCAAAGTACCCTGGATACTGTCGTGGGACCTAATTGGCATGGGATTTTTTTCTTAAAGGGACAGGTAAGTATTTCTGGTTAATTTAGAGCATTAAAGGACTTTTCTCGTTGTTGCGTTTTTATTTCATTTAACCCTTTGTGGAAATAAGTAAGGGGATGCCACCATGAAACCCCCCCCCCCCCCCGGGAGTCGTCGCCCCCGCTTCCACCTGGGGCAAGGGAGGAGGGGAAGAGCCCCTTGTCCATGGATTGGACAAGGGCTCTGGGGGGTGAGGGAGAGGCTTGGCTGCCCCTCCCCCCTGGAGCCCCCCATACCATGGACCATGCGGGCTGGTATAGCTCAGGGTGTGAAGCCCCCATACCATTTGCTATCAACTTTTTTTTCTGTTCTGAGTGGGGGAAATATATAAAAAAAAACGATGTGGGGGCCCCTCCCCCCCGGAGCCCCCCATACATGTGGGCTGGTATAGCTCAGGGTGCGAAGCCCCAGTCGGCCGGGGCTCTGCATTCTGGCTATCCCAGCCTGCATGGGGGACAAGGGACAATCCTCCTGATCACCATTGGTCTGATAAGGAACCAATGGGGACCGTTGGAGCCAAAATTTAAAGATGCTTTTTGCTCTAAGCTATACTAAGTATAGCTGAGAGCAGTGCTGCGGAGGAGGCGTGTGTGGCGTCGGGGTGGTGGAGATCTTCAATCAAGATGTAACAGAAGGTCGCAAGATAGAGGATACGGTCGTGGGACCTAATTGGCGTGGGAATTTTTTCTTAAAGGTACAGGTAAGTATTTCTGGATAATTTAGAACATTAAAGGACTTTTCTCGTTGTTGCATGTTTATTTTATTTAACCCTTTATGGAAATGGGTAAGGGGAACTTTGCACCCCTATACTAATTTCTCCTGGGAGGGGGGCAGGTATCTGGGGTCCCATTCTTAAAGGGGACTCCCAGATGCCACCATGAACCCCCCCAGGGAGTCGTCGCCCCCACCTCCTCCTGGGGCACCGGAGGTGGGGAAGAGCCCCTTGTCCATGGATTGGACAAGGGCTCCAGGGGGGAGGGGGAGGCTTGGCCGCCCCTTCCCCCCGGAGCCCCCCCATACCATGGAACATGCGGGCTGGTATAGCTCAGGGTGCAAAGCCCCAGTCCACATTCTGGTTTTCCCAGCCTGCATGGGAGACAAGGGGTTACAGAGGCTTGGGAGGGGGGACCCCACGTCATTTTTTTTTTCAAAAAAATTCCCACACTCAGAACATAAAACAAAAATCAAAATTTAAAGAAAAGAAAAAAAATGAATTTTTTTGTTTAAAATATTGTTTCCCGGGATCTTTTTAACATATCCTGCAAATTAAGGGGACTTTGCTATTAACTGCTAAAGTTGGCGGGAATTGTTTCCCGCAGAAATGTCATTACGCAATTTAAATGGATACTTTTTTCCTTTGAACTTGTAAAAATTGATTTTCTCAAAAAGTATAAGGTATTTTTGAACATTTTTTTCTTCTTGTTCCCACTGTTCTTCTTAACATTCCCTACACATTTGGTGTTTCTGGCATTTAAAGGGGCTTTGCTATTAACTGCTAAAGTCAGTGGGCGTTTAATTTTCCCACGGTCAGAAGGAAAATATTCAAAATCGATTTTCTCAAAAACTATAAGGTCTTTTTTTTAAAAAAATGTTTTCCTCTTGTTCACAATTTTCTTCTTAACATTCCCTGCAAATTTGGTGTTTTTAGCTTTTAAGGGGGCCGTGCTATTAAACATTAAAGTCGGCGGGCAGACATTTTCCAAATGGCAGCAAAGCAGGGCTTAAAACGATAAATATCGTTCAGGCAGGACAAAAAAAAACGTTTTAAAACGATAAATTTTGTTCCAAAGGTCTGCACTATTTTAACCTTTAAAATAATAAATATCATTTTAAACAAATATCGGGCAGAAGGGGGCACCGTTATTTAACCGGCGCCATTTTTCACTGTACCCATTCTTGGAGGATGACTCCTGAAGGGCTGTGGCCATGCGTCAGACTAAAAAAACTGTGCATATCCAACATCACTATCACATTGGAAGAGCGTCCTGTCCTTGCCGGTGTGCCTGTAGGAGAAGGAGGAGTATTACTGGCACCTCTTTCCTGTTGTGCCGTGGCATCACCCTTGAATGCAGTGTACAGCATACTTTGCAGGTTGTTGTGCAACTGCTGCATCCTTTCTGACTTCTGGTAGTTCTGTAACATATCCACCATTTTGTGCTGTTACCGAGGGTCTAGTAGCATTGCCACCTAGTACAGGTCGTTTACCTTGAGCTTTTTTATACAGGGGTCCCTCAACAGGCAGGACAGCATGAAAGACCCCATTTGCACAAGGATGGATGTAGAGCTAGTCATCTCCCATTCCTCTTCCTCACTAATGTCACGGAAGGCCTCCTCCTCCCCTCAGCCACGTACAACACCACGGGTACCTTAAAGGTTAGTGACCACAAGCCCCCTGGGATGCCTGCTGCGGTTGTTCTTCCACCTCCTCCTCAAAGCCACCTTCCTCTTCTGACTCCTCTTCCTCCTCTGACTCCTCCCTTTGCATTGCCACAGGTACAGCAGGTGTTGACGACAAGTCTGGTTGTGGTGGTAATGATGGTGCCCACAGCTCTTCCTCTTCCTGGTTACGCTCCTCTACAGCCTGATACAGCACTCTTTGCAGGGCATGCTCCAGGACGAAAGCACATGGGATCAGGTCACTGATGGTGCCGTCGATTCGACTCACCAGGCTTTTTCACCTCCTCAAAAGGACAAATGAGCCTGCAGGCATTGCACATGAGCCTCCAATAATGCGGGAAAAAAAATCAACTGCTCCCCACGGCCTGTCCTAGCACTGCGCTTGTACAGATACGCGTTAATGGCTTTTTCTTGTTGGAGCAGGCAGGCTAACATCAACAGCATTGAACTCCAGTGAGTCAAAGCTGTTGCAAATCAAGTGCCTCACTGGCAGGTTCTTTTCCCGCTAATTCTCTGAAAAGTCTTGGCCTTGTAGGAACACCTTAAATGGTCAAACACCTTCCTGGGCTGCTGGAGGACCCCCTGTAAGCCTGGATACTTAGACACAAAGCATTGTATGATAAAATTCAACACGTGCCATGCAGGGCACATGTGTTAATTTGCCCAAATTCAACGCCGCCAACAGATTGCTTTTGTTGCCACCAGGGCCGTTTCTAGGGCCGTGCGGTCCGTGCCGCTGCCCTGGGCGCAGAGGAAGGGGGGGCGCTGTGATAGCGGGGGAGCCAGAGCCAGGGTGAGGGCAGCCCGACCTCTCCCTTCCTCTCCCCGGGCTGCCCTCCATGCTCCCCCCTCGGACTGCAGGCAGCAGAGTTAGCGCGCAGGGAAGCGCTGCTGTACACAGTTGTTACTCACCTCCCTGGATCCGATCGCCGCTCCCGCCCTGCTGTTCTCCTCTCTGCCTAGCCGCTGATACACACGCTGTCGCTGCGTCCTGTTTACACAGAGAGCAGACCAGCAGGGCGGGAGCGGTGATCGGATCCAAGGAGGTGAGTAACAACTGTGTACAGCAGCGCTTCCCTGCGTGCTAACTCTGCTGCCTGCAGTCTGAGGGGGGAGCATGGAGGGCGGCCCGGGTAGAGGGAGGGAGAGGTCGGGCTGCCCTCCCCACGGCTCCGGCTCCCCCCTCCGCCATTACGAGGGGGCACCTACCTACTTAACCTATACTGGGCAAGCTACCTATCTATCCTATACTGGGGGGCACCTACCTAATCTAACCTGTACTCGGGGGCAGCTACCTATCTAACCTATACTGGGGGGCAGCTACCTATCTAACCTATACTGGGGGCAGCTACCTATCTATCCTATACTGGGGGGCACCTACCTAATCTAATCTGTACTCGGGGGCAGCTACCTATGTAACCTATACTGGGGGCAGCTACCTATCTATCCTATACTGGGGCCACCTACCTATCTAACCTATGCTGGGGGGCAGCTACCTGTTTAACCTATGCTGGGGGGCGCTACCTGTCTAACCTATGCTGGGGGGCAGCTACCTATCTCATCTATACTGGGGGCACCTACCTAATCTAACCTATACTGGGGGCACCTACCTAATCTAACCTATACTGAGGGGCAGCTACCTAATCTAACCTATACTGGGGGGAAGCTACCTATCTAACCTATACTGGGGGCACTTATCTAACCTGTATTGGGGGCACCTACCTACCTAGCTAGCCTATACAGGTGGCAACTATACTGGCTACCTATACTCGGGGCACCTACCTAACTAATCTATATTGGGGTACCTACCTATCTAACCTATGCTGGGGGCAACTATACTGGCTACCTATATTGGAGGCACCTACCTAGCTAACCTGTACTGGGGGCACCTACTTATCTAACTTATACCGGGAGGGGGGGGGTGCCTGCCTATCTAACCTATACTGGGGGCAACTTTACTGGCTCACCTATGCCTGGCCACCTATACTCGGGGGGACCTATAGCTGGCTACCTATACCGGGGGGGGGCACAATTTTTACACCCTCACCCTGGGTGCATTTTAGCCTAGAAATTGCACTGGTTGCCACACACCACTTTGCCGATATTCAGTTGGTGTGGGGTCAGCCACTGATCCAGCTGACTGGTTTGTTTAGAGCAGCCAGGAGTGCTAGTCCGGTGTGACTCTCAGCTTGTAGGCAAGTCATGCCCAGGATGGCATGACACCATCATACCTGAGATGTGGAATAGGCCCAGGGGAGCAGTTGTTGTACTAGTAAAGAAAGCCGCAGCAGAAGAGGACTCAGCCGAGGAGGATAGCAAAGAGGATGGAGGAGGAGTAGGAGGAGAAGAGGAGGTTGGCAACAGGCCTGCCTGTAAGTCGTGGTGGTGTCACCAACTCCGCTGCACAGCCACGCATCCAAGCTTGGCAGCCATCAACAGGTTTACTCACTAAACAGTGTACGTGATATACCTGCCCTGACCATGCTTTGCAGACCAGGCATCAGTGATCAGATGGACCCTTGCCCCAAGACTGTGTGCCAGAGATGCCACTACTGTCTTTCCATTTCATGGTACAGGTTGGGGATTGCCTTTTGGAAAATAAGTTTCTGCCTGGTACCTTCCACTGTGGTGTCCCAATTGCAATACATTTTTTAAAGACCTCAGACTCCACCAGCTTATATGGTAAGAGCTGACAGGCTAACAGTTCCGACAAGCCAGCAGTCAGGCGCCGGGCAAGGGGCTCACTCTGAGACATTGGCTTCTTATGCTCTAAAATTTACTTGACAGAAGGCTGACTGTGGGCAGATGAGCAGGAACTGCTCAAGGTGAGAGGCGGTGCAGTGTGGTTGAGAGGGGGCAAGGACTGCAAAGGTTTACGTGGCTGAAGATGCTGGACCAGGAGAAGGAGAGTGGCATTAAGTTTGTGTTCTGCTTTTATTCATGTGTTCTTCCCATTGGTGTTTGTGTTTTGAGATCATGTGCCTTCTCAAAGCAGTTGTCCCTAGTTGGGTGTTTTACTTTCCATGACTCACTTTCCTTTGGCAGAGGTTGCAAATGGCAATGCTGTTATCACAGGCAGACACACACACACAAAAATGCCAAACTGGTGAGTTCTTGAATGACGGCATTCTGATGGTGGCAACAGCAGGCAGGCGTTGTAGGGTGTGTTGGCTGGCTGACTCCAGGTGTTGATACATGCTGTCTGACAGTGCCACTAGCTCCTTTTGACGAGCTCCCCCTGCTAGTTATAACAACTCGTCTCCTCCTCCTCTCTGTCTCCCCATCTGAAATGTCCCCCTGTTCTTCATCTCTTCTTGCGGGCACCTACGTGACATTCATGGACACATTGTCACCATCATCATCAACTGCTACACTTGTATCAGACACCTCCAAAAATGTACCAACAATGCATACTACATCATCATCATCACGTTTACAAATTACATCTATGTGTGTACTGACGCCTGACTGAGACATATCAGGTGGTGTAACATCCTTATAGCCTTCATGTGTGAATAACTCCTCGGACATATCCACTGGACAGTGGTGCTCGAATGTACCCAAATTCGATTCGAGTACATTCGAATTCGGGTCCGCGTCAAATTCGGGTTCGGCCGTGATCACGACCAGTAGAATTCGATTCAAATTCAAATTTGAGACGTGATTGGTAATTGAATTCGGTTATTACCACAAATTCGTGATCACGAATTTGGATGGCCTTAAAGCTATTTTTTTTTAAAAAGGGAAATAACAATTCTTCTCCTCCTCCTTCTCCTCCTTCTTCTCCTCCTTCTTCTCCACCTGGTTCTTCTTCTTCTTCACCTGGTTCTTCTTCTTCTTCACCTGGTTCTTCTTCTTCTGGTTCTTCTTCTTCTTCTTTTTTGTGTTCATATTCCTTCTCTTGTACCCAACTTAATGTTTTTTCCCTTACAGAACTCAACTGTTGTAAAATGTGTTCTTCAACAGCATAGCTAAAATTTGTAGCGTAATAATAGCTAGTGGCGCATGGCAGCAGCGCATAATTCTGCAGACCCCGGCGGCGGAAACACAGACAGCAGGAGGTTAAATGTGGCAGCAGGGGGAGGAGTGACGTATGGCAGCAGGCAATGTGACGGGCCATGGTACCTATCATTGGTACCACAGCTGTAATAATAAACACCATACAGCAGGAGGTTCCGGACAGCAGTCGTGAAGCCCACATTGGGCTTGATTCACAAAGCGGTGCTAACCTACTTAGCACGTCTAAAGTCTTTAGACGCACTAACCAGGGTGATAAGTAGATTAGCACCGGAGTTCTCAATCAGATCGCGCGCTAACTTTGCGCGAGCAAAGTTTTACGCGCGCTAAGTCCCATAGGCTTTAATGGGCACTTCGCGCGGATCGCCCTGCACTCTGTGCAGTACGCGTGTAAAGTTTTACGCGCATAAAGTTCTGCGCGCGTAAAGTTTTATGCGCGAAAAGCTTGTTTAGACGTGCTAAGGGGGTTTTCACAGGCGTGCTAACAGTTAGCACCGCTTTGTGAATCAAGCCCATTGTGTCCAATACACAACTGGGAAAGCACAGTTTTCAACCCAGACACCTCAGAATATTTTTTTTCCTTTACAAAAAAATGTAGCTATTGTAGTAGCGTAATAGCTAGTGGCGCATGGCAGCAGTGCATAATTCTGTGGACCCTGGTGGTGGGTACACAGACAGCAAGAGTTTAAATACTGCAGCAGGGAGAGGAGAAGGAGGAGTGATGTGTGGCAGCAGGCAATGTAGTAGGCCATGGCACTTAGCGTTGGTACCCCGGCAGGAGGTTCCAGACAGCAGTCGTGAAAGCCCACATTGTGTCCAATACACAACTGGGACAGCACAGTTTTTAATCCAGACACCTCAGAATATTTTTTTTTACACAAGAACAGAAATAGTAGCTATTTTGAGGGTGTGTTAAATAGCTAGTGGCAGCAGCACATAACGGAGTGGACCCTGGTGGTGGTGGGAACACAGACAGGAGGTTTAATGCAGCAGCAGAAGGACATACATGGCAGCAGGCAGCCTAGGCTATGGCACCTAGCTGTGGTACCACAGCCCCTAAAGAAAAACCAGGCCAAATTTGCAGGGGACTGAAGGTTGTTGTTAAAAAATAATTCCCAGGCACCTCATATCCTCCAGTCGCCGACAACAGGTGCCTGGAACATGCCTTCAATCCAGGCCTGGTTAATCTTGAGGAATGTGAGTCTGTCCATGGACTCTGTGGACAGAAGAGAGCGCTTCTCCGTGACCATGCCACTGGCCGCACTGAAGCACCTCTCTGACAGCACGCTGGAAGGGGGGCAAGACAGAACTAGAGATGGCCCGAATGGTTCGCCGGTGAATGGTTCTCGGCGAACTTCCAGGGTTCGCGATCGCGGAGAACCGCGAACTTTTGTGGAAGTTCGGTTTGCCCCCATAGTGCACCATTAGGGTCAACTTTGACCCTCTACATCACAGTCAGCAGGCACATTGTAGCCAATCAGGCTACACTCCCTCCTGGAGCCACTCCCCACCTTATAAAAGGCAGGTAGCGCCGGCCATCTTACTCACTCATGTTCCTGCAATAGTGAGAGAAGGGAAAGCTGCTGCAGACTCTCTCATAGGGAAAGATTAGTTAGGCTCTTGTAGGCTTCTTAGCTTGCTCCTTGCTGATTCTTATTGCTAAAAAAGCACCCCACAACAGCTCTTTTGAGAGCTAATCTTGTTCTTGTGATTTTTTTTTTTTCTGTGTGTCCCACTGACACTTGTGTTGCATAGACAGCCTTGATAATTCATACTGTGTGTGTGCCACTGCCAGGCCCAGCACATTCAGTGACTACCTGTGTGTGTGTGACAGTTGCACATATACCTACCTATCTGTTGTTCACAGTGCACCCACCTACCTACGTGTGTGCATGCAGAGTCACTCTGCCTGTCCGTTATCTGTCTCTGTGTGACAGATGCACATTGTAATACTCATCACTGCATATACCTACCTACCTGTTGTTCACAGTGCACCCACCTACCTACGTGTGTTCACGCAGAGTCACTGTGCCTGTCCGGTATCTGTCTGTGTGTGACAGGTGCACATTGTAATACTCATCACTGTATATACCTACCTACCTGTTGTTCACAGTGCACCCTCCTACTTACGTGTGTGCACGCAGAGTCACTGTGCCTGTCCGGTATCTGTCTGTGTGTGACAGGTGCACATTGTAATACTCATCACTGTATATACCTACCTACCTGTTGTTCACAGTGCACCCTCCTACCTACGTGTGTGCACGCAGAGTCACTGTGCCTGTCCAGTATCTGTCTGCGTGTGACAGGTGCACATTGTAATACCCATCTCTGCATATACCTACCTACCTGTTGTTCACAGTGCACTCACCTACCTACGTGAGTTGAGCGCACGCAGTGTCACTGTGTCTGTTGGCTACCTGTCTGTGTGTGACAGGTGCACATTGTAATACCCATCACTGCATATACCTACCTGTTGTGTTCAGTGCACCCACCTACCTACGTGAGTGCATGCAGTGAGATATACCACTCCGTGCATACTTGTTAACTGCACCTGTGTGACTGCACATTGTATTAGTCAAGTCAGTGCATACCTTTCACTTCATCCCCCCCGATATGGACACAACAGACAAAACAGGCAGAGGTAGAGATAGACTGTGAGGAAGGCCACCCGGCAGGTCTGTGCGAGGTCGTGTTGATGTGATTTTGTGTGGCCCTCGACCAAAGTACAGTGCTCAGAAGAAGGCACGTCCCATCAACTCCCAAGATTGTCAGGACGTGGTTGACTATTTAACACAGAACACCTCATCTTCCGCAGCCACCAGCGCTACTACTAGCACCACATCCATTGCATTTGACACTTCGCAGGAGTTATTTGGTGGGGAATTAACTGATTCACAGCCATTAATGTTACAACCAGATGAAGGAGCTAAGCAAGTTACACCACCTCATATGTCTGAGTTAGGCGGCGACATTATGGACGTAACGTGTGAAGATGATGAAGTACCTGATGTTTGTGCAGTTTATGAGGTGTCTGAGGCAAGCGAAGCTGGGTAGGATGATTATGATGATGACGATGATACGGATGCCACGTATGTTCCCAATAGAGGAGATGACCAGGGGGACAGTTCAGAGGGGGAGCCAGAGAGGAGTAGGAGGAGACGAGTCCATGAAAGAAGCAGAGGGAGCTTGTCCTCAGAAACAGCTGGGGGCAGTGTCTGGCGCCATGTATCGCCAGCTATGGACAGCCAGCCAACATGCCCTTCAACGTCAGCTGCTGATGCCACCATAGTGCCATCACCCCAGGGGGGCTCAGCGGTTTGGACATTTTTTCATGTGTCTGCCTCAGATTTTTCTCAAAAATTGAGCCGTGGAAAGGCCAACACTCATGTAGGGACAAGTGCCTTACGAAGGTCCATGGAGAAAAGGCACAAACTGCAATGGGAAGAGCACCTGAGCAAAATCAGCACACAAAAGAAAAGCCACCCTCCTTCTCCTCTTCCTCCTTCAGGTGCAGCATCTTCAGCCGCTTTCTCCCTTGCACCTTCACAGCCACCCTCCTCCACTCCGCCTCTGCCCTTGAGCGGTTCATGCTCCTCTGCCCAAAGCAGCCAAGTGTCCGTGAAGGAAATCTTTGAGCGGAAGAAGCCAATTTCTTGTCCGGCGTCTGATAGCTGGCGTGGTGGAACTGTTAGCTCGCCAGCTGTTACCATATCAGCTGGTGGACTCTGCGGCCTTCCGCAAATTTGTGGCCGTTGGGACACTGCAGTGTAAGATGCCAGGCCGCAATTATTTCTCTAAAAAGGCGATACCCAAACTGTACCGTGAAGTGGAGAGGCAAGTGGTGTCATCTCTGGCACACAGCATTGAGTCAAGGGTCCACCTGACCATGGATTCCTGGTCTGTCAAGCATGGTCAGGGCCGCTACATTATTTGCACAGCCCATTGGGTCAACCTGGTGACTGATGGCAAGCAGGGAGTACGTGACTGTGCAGCGAACCAACTTGTTGTGACACCTCCACGGCTTGCAGGCAGGCCTCCTGCCATCCCCTCTCCTCCTGCTACATCCTCTTCGCTGTCGCCCTCCTCATCCTCCTCCTTGGCTGAGTGGCAGCTCAATTCTACTGGTGCTGCAATCTCCTCTCCAGCTACACAGCCCCATCTCCCCAGGGCCTATGCTGCATGCCAGGTACGACGGTGTCAAGCCATCTTAGACATGTCTTGCCTCAAAGTGGAGAGTCACAGTGGACCAGCTCTCTTGACTGCTCTTAACAAACAGGTGGATCAGTGGCTTACCCCGCACCAACTGGAGATCAGCAATGTGGTGTGTGACAACGGCAGCAATCTCCTTTCCGCTTTGAATTTGGGAAAGCTGACACATGTACCCTGCATGGAACATGTGCTGAATCTGGTCATTCAAAGATTTGTGTCAAAGTACCCAGGGTTAGAAGACATCCTGAAGCAGGCCAGGAAGTTGTGTGGGCATTTCAGGCGGTCTTACACGGCCATGGCACGCTTTGCGGACATTCAGCGGAGAAACAACTTGGCGGTGAGATGCTTGATATGTGATAGCCCGACTCGATGGAATTCGACCCTGGTCATGTTCTCTCGCCTGCTAGAACAGGAGAAAGCCTTCACCCAGTACCTGTACAATTACAGTAGAAGGACACAATCTGGGGAGATGGGGATGTTGTGGCCCAACAACTGGACAGATGCGAAATGCATGCAGGCTCATGCGGCCATTTGAGGAGGAGACCAACCTGGTGAATCACAGTGAAGGCACCATCAGCGACTTGATCCCGTACGCTTACTTCCTGGAGCGTGCCGTGCGTAGATTGGTAGATGAAGCTGTGGAGGAGTGTGAAGTGAAGAGGAACAGTTATGGCAGGAACAGTTGTGGGAGCAATTTTCATCAGAATCAAATGTTTCCTCAACACCTGCGGCAGCACAGAGGGGGAGTAGGGAGGAAGAGTCATGTGGGGAAGAGGAGTCACACTCAGATGATGAGGAAGGTGTTTCTTTTGAGGAGGAGGCGGCGGCAGAAGAACAATCGCAGCAGGCGTCACATGGGATTTGTGCTGCTCGACGTTCCCGTGGTATTGTTTGTGGCTGGGGGGGAGGAGGAGGACTTACCTGACGTCACTGAGGAAGAGCAAGAGGAGATGGAGAGTATGTCTGGACCCAACTTTGTGCAGATGGCCTCTTTCATGCTGTCCAGCCTGTTGAGTGACCCCCATATAAAAAAACTCAAGGGGAATGAGCTGTACTGGGTTACTAGACCCTCGGTATAGGCACAAAGTGGCGAACATGTTACCAACTCACCAGAAGGCAGAACGGATGCAGCACATGCCAAACAAGCTGGCAAGTATGCTTTACAATGTGTTTAAGGGTGATGTCTCAGCACAACACAATAAAGGTACCACTGCCAGTAATCCTCCTCCCTTGTCCACGCAGGCAAGGACAGGACGCTCTAGCAATCTCAGGGTGATGTCGGACATGCGGACATTCTTTAGTCCAACGCCTCGCCTGAGTACTTCCAGATCCACCCTCCACCAACGCCTGGACCGGCAGGTAGCCGACTACCTGGCCTTAAGTGTGAATGTAGACACTGTGAGCAGTAATGAACCCTTGGACTACTGGGTGCGTAGGCTTGACCTGTGGTCAGAGCTGTCCCAATTTGCCATCCAACTTCTGTCTTGCCCTGCCTCAAGCGTCCTGTCAGAAAGGACCTTCAGTGCAGCTGAAGGCATTGTCACTGAGAAGAGAAGTCGCCTAAGTCACAAAAGTGTTCAGTACCTGACCTTTATCAAAATGAATGAGGCATGGATCCCGGAGGTCTACTGCCTGCCCGAAGACTAAGTCAGTCCCCACACACAGCATTTCTGCCTACACGCCGTGTGACTGCTTGCCTGCCCCAAGACTAAGTTGCTCCCCACCCAGTATCTCTGCCTGCAGGCTGCTTGCCTTCTCTGCCACCACCAACAGGGTCCAGGACTCTAGGCGGATTCCTGAATTTTTAAGGCCGCTGCTAGCAGCGGCCGCTATACTACTTTTTCTGGTGCGTGTACATGCCTGCCTAATTTTTCTGGCTGCACTGCAGCTGCAACAACAAAACAAAAGGCATGTACATGTGCCCATTACCCTTCGTGATCATTACCTTGTCGCGGTAAAGGGGCTTGCGGATCACAATGAAGCAATGACCGCTGGCTATATGAGTTTCTCGGGGGTGGCACACCAAAGATAATAAGGTCGTTTCTTCATTGTGGACAGACCAAATTTAATCAGCTGGAAAGTCACTGTTGTTCTATCATTGAGCTACCACAGCCCGGCGACCATATGGGTTTGAAAACCTCCATGGCATGCACTCTCGCCATGGTGCACACCAGTCCAGCACGGCGTCACTATGCAAACAGCTGTTTGCAGTGCGTTACACAGTGAGTTTGGTATGTCAGTGTAAATCAGTACTCTAATTACACTCCCCGATTGATGTATACACATACAAGATGTTTTAAAGCACTTTAGGCCTGCAATTTAGCATTCAATGTGATTTCTGCCCTTAAAACGGTGCTTTGCGTCAAATCCAGATTTTTCCCCGGGACTTTTGGCGTGTATCCCACTCACCCATGCAAAAACTCAGATGTCAGATCCCTTGAAAAATCTTTTCCATCACTTTTCTGGCCAGCATAAATTTTTCTAGTTTTCCAAGTTCGGCTCCCCATTGAAGTCTATTGTGGTTCGCGAAAGTTCACGCGAGGTTCGCGAACCGAAAATCGGAGGTTCGGCCATCTCTACCCATGAACACTGCTAAAGCTGATCTGACATTCCTTTTACTTTGAATTTCACTTTGTTGGTCAGCTGTCATGTCTATGAAGTTCTGTAATCCTCCAGGGTAATTTATTATTAAGCCTTAACAATATGATGTGTTTCCAGCTAAATGCTGTTAGACTTTCACAAACATATCAAAATGACAAGTTAGTATTCAATCATCATAGCTTTTACAAACCAATATTTGCAAATATATTCCACAACAAAACAATGCAGAGATTGATTGATTGATTGATTAAAATGGGCACTAATTCTCTAATCATGCTCCTGAGAGCAAGAAACCTTTATTTCCCTTAGTTTTTATTCCATTTCAAGCTACTTGTCATGCTTTGATGTTATTTCCCTATACATTTTACGTACATTGCTTGGAACAATTTTTGCAATATATGACTAACAATATAGAGAATGATATTCATACATTCATTACTTGCCTTAAAAGGTGTCAAATTGCCTAATTAAATGTCTGATACAGTAATTAGATGTCAGTTTTCTTGATTAGCTTTCCCCTGAAATGAACCAGCAAAAATCTTTTGCACCTCCATGAAGAATATAATGTTGGAAAATCTAGCATGTTTTCAATTTGCAGTTGCAATTCTCTCAAAACAGAAAATGTAAAGATGCACCACAAATCCAGATAACTATTTACCAAAAACCTGAATTTCCTTAAATCTGTTCTTGTTGTGTGGCCAATGCTGCAGCTACTGCCTTGCTGCAATACATTTGGTAACAATAACATTTCTATAAGTGCTGCTCATCCTGATTCCGGATAACCGGGTAACCCGGATATCCGACCATTTTTCAGCTATCCGAATCGGATTCCGGATCCCAGATTTCTCTGGAAATCCGGATAGCTATCTGCGGATATTTGGGCGCATAATGCGGATATCCGCGGATATTGCGGATATCCGGATCCGAAATACTGTAACTAAGGAGATGACATCCTGGAGCCAATCAGAGGGCTCCCAGCAGAAGCCCTAGCAACCAATCACAGAGAGGAACCCTGGCCAGCCCCACCTGACCTCATTGAGCCAATCAGAGGGCTCCCAGCCTAAACCCTGGCACTCAATCACAGAAAGGAACCCTGGCCAGCCCCCCTGTATAATAAGGAGGGCTGCCATGAGACATATTGTCTTGCTGAAAGCTCACTGAGAGACATGCTCCAATGCTGGCGACCTAGCAAGGGCTGTACACAGTTATAAACCTAAAGCTGATTAGTGATTAACCCCTTCACTATCACTACATTATTGTTAAATCATTAATTAGCTTGATTGATGTCATAATCTGACAGTCAGAGTGTGTGCTCCAGTGCTGCTGGGCCTAGCAAGGGCTGTACACAGTGATAAGCTGTTCAGTGATTAACCCCTTCACTACTATCACTACACTAGTGTTAAATCATTAATTAGCTTGATTGATTTCATTTTATGACAGTCAGAGTGTGTGCTCCAGTGCTGCTAGCCTAGCAAGGGCTGTACACAGTGATAAACCGAAAGCTGTTTAGTGGTTAACCCCTTCACTATCACTACACTATTGTTAAATCATTAATTAGCTTGAAGTCATTTGTGTGACAGTCAGAGTGTGTGCTGCAGGCAGCTGCTATGTGTCTGTGTGTGTGCTGCGCACATGGTAGGACAGCTGCTGCCTGCTGGCCAGCTATTAGCCTTAGGTATAGGTTAGGGATTAGGGGATAGGAGGATTACTGTGTTATTGTGTAGTTAGTACTGTAGTACTGCAGTCAGTGCTAGTAGTTGTTAGAGTAGTAGTACTACTGTGTTAGCTTTGTACAGAACTGCTGTGCTGTGAGCAGTGCCAGTGTGACAGTTAGTGTGCACTAGTGTCTTCTCCACTGCTGTCTGTCACTCGGCATGTGTCACGTGGCACTTGGCACGTGTCATGTGGCACTTGGCACGTGTCACGTGGCACTTGGCACATAGTTACATGGTTGAAAAAAGACATAAGTCCATCAAGTTCAACCAGAGAACAAAGAACAACACCAGCCTGCTCCCTCACGAATCCCTGTTGATCCAGAGGAAGGCGAAAAAACCCGTCTTGTAGTACAATGTCACTGACTACACTGAGTGACTACAAGTAACTTCAGTAGATCACTGGCTGGTTAGCTTCAATTTTTTTTAAAACAGACATAAAAGAAAAATAAAACAAAAAATGCGCAGATGGCGCAAAATACAGTAATAGAGCAGTAAAATGAGTGAACGCGTGCCTGCCTGCACTATACACAGCAAAGTAACCGCACACTGGCAGAGTACAATGTCACTGACTACACTGAGTGACTACAAGTAACTTCAGTCGATCACTGGCTGACTAGCTAAAACATTTTTTAAACAGACTAAAAATAAAACAAAAAATATGCAGACGGTGCAAATACTTAAAACGGGAAATAGAGCAGTAAAATGAGTGAACACCTGCCTGCCTGCACTACACGCAGCAAAGCAACTGCACGCTGGCACAGTACAATGTCACTGACTACACTGAGTGACTACAAGTAACTTCAGTAGATCACTAGCTGACTAGCTTCAATTTTTTTTTAAACGGACTAAAAATAAAACAAAAAATATGCAGACGGTGCAAATACTAATACGGTAATAGAGCAGTAAAATGAGTAAACACCTGCCTGCCTACCTGCACTACACGAAGCAAAGTATCTACACGCTGGCACAGTACAATGTCACTGACTACACTGAGTGACTACAAGTAACTTTAGTAGATCACTGGCTGGTTAGCGTCAATTTTTGTTTTTTAAAAAACAGACATAAAAGAAAAATAAAACAAAAAAATGCACAGATGGCGCAAAATACAGTAATAGAGCAGTAAAATGAGTGAACGCGTGCCTGCCTGCACTATACACAGCAAAGTAACTGCACACTGGCAGAGTACAATATCACTGACTACACTGAGTGACTACAAGTAACTTCAGTAGATCACTAGCTGACTAGCTTCAATTTTTTTTAAATAGACTCAAAATAAAACAAAAAATATGCAGACGGTGCAAATACTTAATACGGTAATAGAGCAGTAAAATGAGTGAACACCTGCTTGCCTGCCTGCACTACACGCAGCAAAGTAACTACACGCTGGCACAGTACAATGTCACTGTTTACACTAAGTGACTACAAGTAACTTCAATTGATCACTGGCTGGTTAGCTTCAATTTTTTTAAACAGACAGAAAAGAAAAATAAAACAAAAAATGTGTAGACGGTGCAAATACTCAAAACAGTAATAGAGCAGTGAATTGAGTGAACATGTGCCTGCCTGCACTACGCACAGCATAGTAACTGCATGCTGGCACACAGTACAATGTCACTGACTACACTGAGTGACTACAAGTAACTTAAGTTGATCACTTGCTGAAAGTATCAAGTACAGTAATAGAGCAGTAAAATCAATGAACACCTCCTACTTGCCTGCACTACACACAGCAAAGTAACTGCATGCTGGCACAGTACAACTGTCACTGACTACACTTAGTGACTACAACAAACTTAAGTGGAACACCACTGGCTGGCTAGTTAAATATATAAGTATCTTATCAGGGCCGGATTTCTGGCAAGGCCACATAGGCCATGGCCTAGGGCACCAGAAATGTAGGGGCGGCTCAGTGAGGGACAGTAAAGCTGTTCCATGCAGCCATCCCTATCTACAAGGACAGCTTTAACCTTTGAACTCTCTGTCCTGTACTTGTGTCTTCCCTGCAAGACCTGTAAGCTCTATCCTGCAGGTACACTTCAGCCTAACTCACATGGTGGCACAATGGGTCCATCATTAATAAGAAGGCAAACATAACGTAAAAGTTCTTAAGGAAAATATAACTTATAATTTATATGCGTATTACTGAAATAGTTATTGTCTGACATCCAATGATGTAAGTAGAATGCTCATTGGGGCACACGGAGATAACAACCATACAGACGGTATAATTGGCCTTGGGCGGTAAAAAGTACAAATCCGGCCCTGTATCTTATACAGTAATAAAGCACTAAAATCAGTAAACCTGCTTTTCCTTTAGCCCTGCACTAAGCTGTCCAGCACAGCACTCAGTTAGTGTTGGGCGAAGTGTTGGTGTTCGGCCAAACCGTTCGGCCATATGGCCGAACTAAGAGCGCATGGCCGAACGTTCCCCGAACGTTCGGCTAGCGCTGTGATTGGCCGAACGGGTCACGTGGTTCGGACCCGAACGCACTCTGATTGGCCGAACGGGTCACGTGGTTCGGGTTAATAAATACCCGATCCACGTCATTTCTCCGCCTTTTGTCTGTGGGTTTAGCTTTGGGTAGGCAGGCAGGGTAGTTCTCTCTCCAGCCAGGCTAGCCAGGGTCCCCCCAGTCATTGTGTCGCTGCTGGGAACAGTCGTACACCGCTCACCCACACTATATAGCATTACTGCCACTCTGTGTACACCGCTCACCCACCACTGTATAGCATTGTGTTTACTGCCACTCTGTGTCTCTGCTGGGAACAGTAGTACACCGCTCACCCGCCACTGTATAGCATTGTGCTGTGTGTCGCTGCTGGGAATAGTAGTACACCGCTCACCCACCACTGTATAGCATTGTGCTCTGTGTCGCTGCTGGGAATAGTAGTACACCGCTCACCCACCACTGTATAGTATTGTGCTCTGTGTCGCTGCTGGGAATAGTAGTACACCGCTCACCCACCACTGTATAGCATTGTGCTCTGTGTCGCTGCTGAGAATAGTAGTACACCGCTCACCCACCACTGTATAGCATTGTACTCTGTGTCGCTGCTGGGAATAGTAGTACACCGCTCACCCACCACTGTATAGCATTGTGCTCTGTGTCGCTTCTGGGAACAGTAGTACACCGCTCACCCACCACTGTATAGCATTGTGCTCTGTGTCGCTGCTGGGAACAGTAGTACACCGCTCACCCACCACTGTATAGCATTGTGCTCTGTGTCGCTGCTGGGAATAGTAGTACACTGCTCGCCCACCGCTGTATAGCATTGTGCTCTGTGTCGCTGCTGGGAACAGTAGTACACCGCTCACCCACCACTGTATAGCATTGTGCTCTGTGTCGCTGCTGGGAATAGTAGTACACCGCTCACCCACCACTGTATAGCATTGTGCTCTGTGTCGCTGCTGGGAATAGTAGTACACCGCTCACCCACCACTGTATAGCATTGTGCTCTGTGTCACTGCTGGGAATAGTAGTACACCGCTCACCCACCACTGTATAGCATTGTGCTCTGTGTCCCTGCTGGGAATAGTAGTACACCGCTCACCCACCACTGTATAGCATTGTGCTCTGTGTCGCTGCTGGGAATAGTAGTACACCGCTCACCCACCACTATATAGCATTTCTGTACTGCCACTGTACTGCTGCCAGTCAGCGTGTACTTTAAGGATAAGTGAAATGAAGAAGAAATCCGGTGAAAGAGGGAGGGGCAAGGGAAGAGGTGTTTCCCCTGACGGTTCACGTACAGGCCACAGTGGAGCACCGAAGAAAACCCACTCAATACCGCCCATGTTGTCCAGGAAATCAACCCTCACAAATCCAAAAGAACAGGACCAGATAATTAATTGGATGACCTCTCAAGCGTCCAGCAGTGGGTTAAGCAGCACCAGCACATCACGCATGAGGTCCGAGTCCTCAGCCAGTTACAAGGAGCCAGTGGGCACAAAGCTGACACAACCGGCAGCGACACCACGCACACAACTGCCAAATAACCAGTCCGAAGAATTTCCTCAGGACACAATGGGGTATTCGCAGGAGCTATTCCCAGCCCAACAAACTTCCACCTTTCAAAGGTCAATGGAACAGCCAGAAATGTTGTGCCCGGATTCACAACCATTTACTGTGGGAAATGCCCCGCGCACTGAAATGCAAGGCGAGTCCGAGGACTTTGAAACCCAAATTCCAGAGCAAGTTGGGCAGGAGGGGTTTCAATTGCAGGAGGTCGGCCGAGAAGATCTGGAAGACGACGTTGGAGTGAGCTGCGCAGAGGCTGTTCTGGGGAGCTCTACTCCACGGCGGCGGCGGCCCACAATCACATATGACGAGTTTGAGGAGATGGAAGAGAAGGGTTTGGACAATGTGGACACAGACCCAGATTTTGTATGTGAAGGAGAACATCGCCGTCGTAGCAGCACAGATGAGTCTGTTGAAGAACCCACTGCTGCACGAGTTCGCCTTGTGCCACAAGGTAGGCGGCGCGAAATTTCAGGCACCACAAGCGTGGAAGTTCAAGTGAGACGCAAAAGAGGCGCAAACAGAAATCGCCAGCAAGGCAGGTGCTCCAAAGTCTGGCCTTTCTTTGAAGACTGCAGTGAGGATGGTACCATGGTAATTTGCAAGGTATGCAAGGCCCGCCTGAGCAGGGGGAAAAATATTAACAACCTCTCCACCACCAGCATGACCCGCCACATGGTATCCAAACATCCCACTCTGTGGGCAAACGCGGCAGGACAGGGTACCAGCAACACTGCCTCCCTTGGGGTCACCAGACTCACCACCAGACCCTCCTCAGCAGCAGCAGTAGCCCATCCATTGCGTGGTTCACAACAACATTCACAAACATCAGACGACGCTGACACTGTCACTTTCCGGAATAGTGCTCTTGAGGTCTCCCAGTCTTCATCAAATACAACAACCAACAGCCCTTCAGTGTGCAGCCCTATGGTTCAGTTGTCTGTCTCGGAGATGTTTGAGCGCAAGAGGAAATTGCCAGCAAATGACCCCCGGGCCGTGGCACTAACAGCCAGCATAGCCAAGCTTCTGGCCTGCGAAATGCTGCCATATCGAGTGGTGGAGACAAACAGCTTCAAGGGCATGATGTCAGTGGCCATCGCACGTTACGTGGTTCCCAGCCGCTATCACTTTGCGCGCTCTGCGGTGCCTGAGTTGCATGAGCACGTGGTCAGAAAAATAACCCGAAGCTTGAAGAATGCCGTTGCCTGCAAGGTTCACCTCACCACTGACACCTGTTCGAGTGCGTTCGGCCAGGGTCGATACATCTCCCTTACCGCGCACTGGGTGAACCTTGTGGAGCCTGGCAGCGATTCCTCACCTGCTACGACGTAGGTGTTGCCCACGCCGCAAGCAGCTGCACCGCCGTCCCTCCCACTGGATAACAACAGCAGCACCTACCTCTCCTCCAACGCATCTCAAAGCTGTACCTCATCCGTAAACGCTAACCCAGCAGCAGTAGGATTGTGGAAGCAGTGCAGCACAGCTGTTGGCATGCGTCAGCAAGCGTTGCTGAAGCTGATCTGCCTTGGGGATAAGCAGCACACAGGGGAGGAAATTTGGAGGGGAATAAAGGAACAGACGGATTTGTGGCTGGCACCGCTGGACCTGAAACCGGGCATGGTTGTGTGTGATAATGGGAGTAATCTCATTCGCGCTTTAAGGTTGGCTAAGCTGACACACATCCCTTGCCTGGCGCACGTGATGAACCTAGTAGTTCAGCGGTTCCTGAGGACATACCCAGGCATGGCTGATCTTCTGTTGAAGGTGCGACGAGTGGCCAAACATTGTAGAAATTCCAGTACTGCTTCAAGGGCACTCGCCAAGATGCAGGAGCGCTTCAATCTCCCCCACCATCGCTTGCTGTGTGATGTCCCTACGCGCTGGAATTCTACGCTGCACATGCTAGCCCGCTTTTGCGAGCAGAAGAGTGCAGTGGTCCAGTACATGATGGCGCAGTACCGAGGCGCATCCGGACAGCTGCCAAGCTTCTGTGGATCCGATTGGGCCAACATGTTGGACCTCTGCCAAGTCCTCCAAAATTTTGAGCAATCCACGTTGCTTGTGAGCAGTGACAACTCTTCAGTCAGCATTACCATACCACTGCTGTGTTTACTGAAGAAGTCAATGTTGAAAATCAAGGAAACAGCTGTCATGATGCAACTGGGGGAATCTGAAGGAGAAAACGATCAGCGTGATGATACCAACATCAGGCCATCCGCCTCAGGAAACGCTGGCCCCAGCAGCTATGACGAAGAAGAGGAGGAGGAACAGCTGGAGTTGGAGCAGGAATTTCATGCCACCACTGACGAGGGCCAGAGCGGTGCACGTTGGACTTCCACAATTCAGCGCGAATGGTCAGCAGAAGCAGGCCAGGAAGAAGGTGACGACTATGATGCATCACAACAACTATCACAATGCTCACAAGAGGATGATGAGGATTCTGGCAGGACTCTGGCACACATGGCTCAATTCATGCTAGACTGCATTGAACGCGACCCAGGCATTGTGCGCATTCTGGACAACACCAATTACTGGGTTTATACCCTTCTGGATCCACGGTACAAACACAATGTTCCAAAACTGCTTGAAGAAAGAGTCAGACAGGTCAAAATGGAAGAATACCAGCAGGCCCTTGTGGAGACTTTAGAGAGGAGATTGACATCCTCCCCCTCCTCTAGCCAGTTGTACACCGACAGACTAACTTCCGCAAACCCAAGGACGACCAGGAGGGCAGCAAACAACACAAGCCGCAGCTAGTGCCCAAAAGGGAATGGTATCGGCAGTGTCCTTGGAGTGGGAAAATTTTCTGACACCCATGCAGTAGCCCACAGAACAGCAAGCGTGCAGATCCACCTCCAACACCGATCGCCTGGAGAAGATGGTCAAGGACTACATGTCAGATGGCGTAGCTGTGTTGAACAATCCATCTGCACCCTTCAACTATTGGGTATCGAAGCTAGACACCTGGCACGAACTGGCAATGTACGCAATAGAGGTGCTGGCTTGCCCGGCAGCCAGCGTTATGTCGGAACGCTGTTTCAGTGCTGCCGGAGGCATCGTCACAGATCGGCGTATCCGCCTCTCCACAGAAAATGCAAACCGTCTGACTCAAATTAAAATTAATCAATCCTGGATTGGAAACGACTACGCAACACTCCCGGACCCCAACCAAGTAACATGAACAATGAACATCTGTGATGGGTTAGCGTTTCCGGTCCCTGTTTATTGAACCTCTCATCTGTATTACATTTATGACTGCATGGCGACAAAATGCATTGCTATCCGCACGCTTCTTGTCCTCATGCAAGGCCTGGGTTGCGCCTCAAAGCGTGGCCTTCTCCTCCTGCGTCTCCTCCTGTTCCATCACATGTGCTGCTGCTGGGTTAGTGTTGCTGGTCCCTTTTTACGGAACCTCTTATCTGTATTACATTTATGACTGCATGGCGACAAAATGCATTGCTATCCGCACGCTTCTTGTCCTCATGCAAGGCCTGGGTTGCGCCTGAAAGCGTGGCCTTCTTCTCCTGCGCCTCCTCCTGTTCCATCACGTGTGCTGCTGCTGGGTTAGCGTTGTCGGTCCCTTTTTACGGAATCTCTTATCTGTATTACATTTATGACTGCATGGCAACAAAATGCATTGCTATCCGCACGCTTCTTGTCCTCATGCAAGGCCTGGGTTGTTGTGTCTCAAAGCGTGGCCTTCTCCCCCTGCGCCGCCCTCCTCCTGTTCCATCACGTGTGCTGCTGCTGGGTTAGTGTTACCGGTCCCTTTTCCTGGAACCTCTTATCTGTATTACATTTATGACTGCACGGCGACATTTTTTCCTTTGAAACTTTACAATTAATTTTCTCAAAAACTGTAAGCTCTTTTTCAAATATTTTTTTCCTCTCGTCCCCACTCCCAAGGTGCACATACCCTGTAAATTTAGGGTATGTAGCATGTAAGGAAGCTTTACAAAGCACGAAAGTTCGGGTCCCCATTGACTTCCATTATGTTCGGAGTTCGGCGCGAACACCCGAACATCGCGGCCATGTTCGGCGAACGTTCGCGAACCCGAACATCCAGGTGTTCACCCAACACTACACTCAGTACACTGTCTGTCACAACCACACTGACTACATCTTAAGTAAATCACTGGCTGCCTAGCTAAATACAAGTATCAAATACAGTAAGAGAAGAATCAAATCGGTTAAAACGCTTGTTCTTTTAACCAAAAAGCGCTCGTGCTTTGCAACAAATGGCCTGGAGATGCTTTCAGTGCCACAGTCTAGTAAGGATGGTTTTCTCAACATGGCTACCGCTTTATATACAGGAGGGAAGGCCAGAGCCTCCCCTCCTATGATTGGTTGGCTAGGGCCTACGCTCGGGGCCTCTGATTGGCCCAGTGACGTAATTTCCCCAGTCATGGATTTGATGTCGTGATCACACCAAAATCCGCTTACCAATGGCTGAATCTGTGATTGAAACCGCTAAATGATCACAGATTTGGATCATGATGTTGAATTGTGAAAAAATACTCGTGAATCACAGCTGTGCCGTGATGACGAGGTTGTGATGAGCACCAATGCATGTCTATGGACAATGTGGACAAAACAGTGGCATTTATTGAGTTAGGACCTAAAGGTTTGTTAATACAGGGACTTTGCTGAAAGCTGAGTTGTTTTCTTTATTTTAAAGTCTGTTTATGAGATTTAATTTTTTTTTAAAAAAAGGTCAGTTTCATTGATGTAGATGTTATTTAAGAAACAAGATAACATTACTATTTTTAACACAGGTGTTCTGCTGAAAAAAATAAATTAATAACCGTTATTCTTTTAATGACATTTAATGTCATTTAAAAAGGCATAGTGGAATAAACAGCACAACAGCAAGCCAATGAATGATATATGAAAGTAGTTAGACCTTTCTTTCCCAAGGCTTTGTCTAGTATGTTACACTAAGGGTGGTAATCACAAATAAATCCAACAATTTGGCTTGATCTTATCTTTCTAGATTCCAGTGACAGCAAAATGACTTTTCTATAAATGTCAAGCTAAGCAAAATGACTTTATTTCAATATATTGGCAAACATAATAAAAACCCTTCAGACTAAAATTATTCCATTCCTGCAGACAGATCATTTTAGCAATTGAGAGCAATTTAAGTGTCACATTATGCGAAATGCAATTTCAGGAAAACACAAAAAGTATGCTACAAGTGTATAAGGATACATTTAAATAGGTAAAAATGAGTTTGATAGCTTTTAATATTTGATTAGGTTTAGGATTGAAGGAAGATAATAGTAGGCTGGAAAATTCTAATATCTAAAGCCTTTATTTTTGGTTGGATTAGATGTATTTATGTTTGCTGGTCTGTTTGTGCAAAACACCTTAAAGTTCCCTAAGAAATATTTTCTCATTTGCAGGCTTCACATTAAGAGGCTAAATCAAGCTATATTTTGACATAGCATTATAAGAAGTTGAAGACAAAATTGTTTTCCCTTTCAGAGCTTAGTTCATCACCTTATCAAATATCCCCAATAACTTGCAATTGGTTTTCTATCACAAAAAATAATATAATGCTTGCCACAAATTTAATGGATGACAACCCTTCACTTTCTAAAAATTAGAATAGACATTTAGAATCTTGCAAAAAATCTATAGTGGGGGATGCTGACTTAAAATCTCATTTTTTCAGGAAGATAATTTCCTCTGCACATCCAAGGTAAGGCTTTCCTGACACATCCATTTACCTTGGCTCAGTTCACACACTGTCTACTGCCTTGCATAGGGATGGCCAAACATCATGATTTTATGTTCGCGAACATGAGCCCATTGACTTTAACTACTTGCCGACCACTCCACGCCAATTGGTGTGAACACGGCAGCAGCCCCAGGACCGCTTAACGGCAATTGGCATGAAGTCCTGGGGTGGCTTTTGTAGGAGATCGCCCGTGCCGATGCGTGCGCATCTCCGCTTGAATGGCAGAGCTCCGCTCCATCATCAGTTTTCGCTCTCTGCTAGGAGACTGTTAGATGCCTATGACAGCCGATCGCTGTGATTGGCTGGCGGGGGGAGGGCTTGTAATTAAAAAAAATACGTAAATTTATTTTTTTTAAAAAGACAAATACATAAATAAATATCCTGGGAGCGATCAGAGCCCACCAACAGAAATCTCTGTTGGTGGGCAAAAAAGGGGTTTACATGGGGCCCCCCAAGCACTTTATACATAATTGATATGGCGCACCAAAACCTGCCAAGGATTTCCACAGTGTCAGCTGTGCAAGTAGGGGATGGGAAACAGATTGTTAATGATCACTACCATTTAAAGCATCTATAGAAGTGATTATTAACAGTACAGGGCCAATAGAGAGATAATATTGTGCTCTGACCCAAAGGCCCCAATGTGGTCACTACTTCTGCAACCCCTATTGCTACACCACTGGATGCATGTAAGCCTATGGTCCTCAAGTGGTTAATGGCCAGCAAACTTCTGAAACCTTTGTGGCATCTCTGAATCCACAATTTCTTTAGAAAAGGTGTACAAAGTGTACCAAAACCCAGACAGTGGCATGGTGGAGGAGGATCAAGGACAAAATATTCCACAAAAATGATGTACAGTATTTTATGCAGAAGCTTTTTTTCATGTGTAAATGTCAAAAATCCCATACACTTTCTAGATTTTTCAAATGAAGTTCTTTAGGATTGCTGCTGTGGTTACCTGCCTAAAAATTGTGTGTGTTTGTAACGATCGGTGAGCACAGAGAGGATCTGAATACCGGTGATCTGCAATATCACGGGGAATACAGATGTATACCAGATTATATGTGATCTGCAGTATCACCGATAATCCGATATACTAGCTAACCTCTGTTCACCTGAGTAGAGTGTAGTGTTTGGTGTAACAGTAACACAGAGGACTAAGCCTCAGTGCAGCAAGGAGTACTGCACAGATTCCTTCCGCAGACCTGAGCTCTCCAAGACGGGAGGAGTCAGACTGACAGCAGGAAGGCAGAACTGAAAGTGACACTCTGGAGGAGGTGTCACTGACAGGACGGGGAACCGCCTCCAACAGTGAGGTCGGTTCTCGAGGTCGGACAAGCCAGGTCGTACACACACGGACAGATAAGGTACAGTATCGTAAAGCAAAGGCGGATTCAAAGTACAGGCAGGGTTCGGCAACAGGATATCAGAAATATCGAGGTACAAGATCAGGAGGCAGAAACAGAGTCTAAGGACGAGCCGGGGTTCGGCAACAGAGTATCAGAAATATTGAGGTACAGGATCAACGTTTCAAGAGGATAGTCAGGCAGGCAAATAGGTCATAACAGATAATCACAATCAAACTAGTACTTTAGCTATCAAAAGAATCTAGCTAAGTGTAGGATTACAGCTCCAGCTGGTCCCGGCACACTTGCGGATCTGACTACGGATCTGGGTGCTTCCACATATGTGATCGCAACGCCAGACAAAAGGCAAGTGAACAGCCCGCAGTATATATGCACAGAGGCCTCTCCAGCATCTCCCTAAGTGCTGGACCAATCAGGAGAGGAACCAGGGTCAGCTGACCAACCTGGTCAGTTGACTCCCTTCTGGCTGGCATATCTGCTCTGCCTCAGTGCGCGCGCGTCACTCTTGAACCAGAGGGACTACGTTTACCAGCCACACCAGCCCCGCTCTGCGGAACTTCCGCGGCGGGGCCATGCGCGGTTTCTCCGTGCTCCACAACGGGGACAGCCGCCTCATGCTGGGAGGAGGTGGCTGCCTCCCCGTGTGTGTGGCCGCTGAGCGCAGAAAGAGCCGCCAGCCGCTGACTCATGGCGGCGGCTCTTCCGCGTTTTCTCACAGTGTTATTACAAGTTTATCAAATTTAGATTTTTTTTTTTTTACCTAAAATATCAACATTTCAAATATTTTAGCTGAACTTGCCATGTTGCCAACGACTTCACTCTACACGGCAACACCAACCTTCCTGCCCGACATAAAACAATGCCATTGCTCAGAGAGGCCTGAAAAAAAGTGTAATTTCAAATGTGTGTATTACATTTTTAAAAATTGTATGGCATCAAAATTTGTAATTTCAAATATGTCATGTCGAAGGGTGTCCATTACAACATTGTAATGGCATCTACTGTTGGCCTGAAAAATGTGTAGTATGAGAAACTCCACTCATACCTGCCCGACAGAAAAAAAAGCCAGTTGTAAAGGATAGCGGAGATGCCGCCGCATGGGCAAGCGGCAGGGCGGCCATCTCTGCTTTCCAGCCGGCAGCTTCTGCCGCACAGCTACATGCTGCTGGTTCGCCTGGTCCTTCTAGTGCACACAGATTAAGAGCTACGCGTGCGCGCGCCAGGCGACAGGACCTTTATGCAAGTAGAAGGGGAGTCAGCTGATCAGGCCGATCAGCTGACTTCAGCTATGCTCCGGATTGGCTGAGTGACTGGGGCGGAGCTGTGGAGCGCTCTGGGTATATATAGGGCTTGCCTGTCAGTTGCAAGTTGTCTGCAGTTGCGAATGCTAACGTGTTAACGCTCAGACCCTAGTCAGATCTTACAGTGTGTTAGAACCAGCCGGAGCTGGGAATTCACACTTAGTCAGATTCTGTTGATAGCTTTTTAGTACTATTATATTGATAGACTTGTGTACCATTCTTTAGTCTAGTTCCCAGGTGTTGAAACCAAGGACTTCACACCTAGACTAGGTTATTGCTATATTGCTATTGTACATCTGTTAGTCTAGTTCCCAGGTGTTAAAACCAAGGACTTCACACCTAGACTAGGATTGCTATATTACTACTGTATTATCTGTTATGATCTCTCGCCTTCCTGACTACTCTCTTGGATGCTGATTCGGTACTTCTGCCTATCTGTCTACTGTTGCCGACTCTGCCTGTACCTGGATACCGAATCAGTCTTCCGCCTTTGTACTGTATCTGTCCGTTCGTTGCTGACCTTGCTTGTCTGGCCTTTCTAGCCCCACTAATGGGTCTACCACTAGTAAGGGAAATCTTAAGGGCTGTCACCTAACCCTTAGGTGATCAGTCTTACTGTACTATCTGTGACACTTGTTCCTCAGGTGTCTGTTAGCTGCAAATAGTGTCTGTTGATCACCTGCCCCTCAGGAGATCATCTTGCAGCACAGTCAGGGGTCCCTGCTCCTCAGGGGTCCACTGGCTGCAGTACAGTCTGATTCCCTGCTCCTCAGGGAATCCTTGGCTGTAGTACAGTCTAAATCTCTCATTCCACCTGTGACCTCACTTGCAGCACAGTCAGTGGTCCCTGCTCCTCGGTGTCCACTGGCTGCAGTACTATCTGAATTCCCTTCACCTCAGGGAATTCTTGGCTGCAGTATAGTCTGTATTCCCTGCTCCTCAGGGAATCCTAGGCTATTGATTAGCCTGGGTCACCTTCCCTTCAGGTGATCATTCTCTTTATCAACGCCAGTGGTCCCTGCTGCTCAGGCGTCCACTGGCTGCAGTACAGTCTGAATCCCTGCCCCTCAGGGGATCCTTGGCTGCAATATTGTCTGTGTCTCCCGCTCCTTGGGAGATAACGTCTCTTATTACCGTTGCACCAAACACAATACCACATTAGGGGCTTGATTCACAAAAGAGTGCTGTTAGCACGGTCGTTTTCGTGCGAATTTTCGCATTGCGCACGATTGCAAATTTCCGCGCGAAACGATAACGTTTTTGCGCACAGACGCGAATTTTCGCGTGAAATCGATATTGTTTTTTGCACGAAAATTTGCGTCTGCGCACAAAACCGTTATCGTTTCGTGCAAGAAATCGCGATCGCGCGCAATGCGAAAAATCGCGCGAAAACGGCCATGCTAACAGTTAGCACTCTTTTGTGGATCAAGCCCTAGGTGTCCTGTGTCTAGCTATACTTGTATTATTGGTGATTCTGCAGATCACCACATAATCAGGTATAGCATCTGTATTATTAGTGATACTGCAGATCATCAATAATCAGAAAAATCTGTGTTGCTGACACCAATCGTTACACCAGTCCTCAGAAAGGCCTGAAATATGTGGTTTTACCATTTTATCTATGACATTTTTAAACATTTAATGTCATCAAAAAATGTCCACTCTGACAAGTTGGTTGCAGTCGCTGTAGCATGATCCAGGAAAAGTCATTAGGCAGCATGGTAAACATTGTTAGTTGCCTCCACTATAAGAGAGATATGAAATATCAGGTACTCTATATTAACCTTTTCGGGACCGGCCACCTACCCCCCCTTAAGGACCAGGCATTTTGCGCGGGAAGGGGGTGCGCGCGTTTGGGGGGGTCAGGCGGCCGGATCCCGTGTGTGGCTGGCTAGAGTGGTGTCCCCCATGGTGGCCTGTGCCTCCCCCTTCTGCCCGCAGCCTTCACTTACTTTCCAGGCTCCAGCGATGAGCCGCACGGGACCCTCTTCTCCGGCCGGCATCTCCGTTCTGTCTGAAGATCAGTTCCGGGTCGCGGCTTGATGACGTCATCAAGCCGGGACCCGGCGCTGACGTCAGACGGAGCGGAGATGCCGGCCAGAGCGGAGGGGGGTGCCGATCGTCGCTGGAACGGCAGGGAGGTGAATGGATCCTCTTCTTTTCCCCCCTGCCGCCGCAGCTGTCAAACTGATCACTACGATCCGACGGCGATCGTAGTGATCACGTGATCAGCAGCCATACGCGATGGCTGCTGATCACTCGGGGGAGATGTCGGCTGTCATATGACAGCTTAATCTCCCCCTCCGGGTGCGCACGATCGCGTCGGGAGCGGAAATTGCGGGCCGGCGTAGATCCTACGCCGCATCAGGCTAGAACAGCCACAAGTGCGGCGTAGGATCTCATTAACATGGTCCCGAAAAGGTTAAAGTTTCAATTTTTTTGTAATTTTAATTTTTAACTTTTTTACAATTTTATACATTTTGAATACATTAAAAAATATTCTCTTGTTAGTCAGGCATTGAGTTGTCTCTACTCATATTGTTGCATCCATACTGTTAAGACAGGAAGCATCCCGCTGGTTTGTGGGAGATTGCTGGATTTTCCTCCTTGTATTCAGTTATGTCCATGACACAGTACATGATGTTACAAGCCACATTTTTAAATTTAATTTAACTGACATTTAAGTTTTTTATATATTTCTGGCAGACGCCAAACAAACATAGTGGCACACCAATCTTAGTAGGAACAAATGACATACTGAGTGCTGCAGGTGGGGTGCAGGATAGCGGTCCCAGTGGCACACTCTAGGCAGTCTACCACTTTTTCAGCATTCTGGGAAGTAATGGCTTTTTTCTGCAGAAGATCACATGTGCCATGGCCACGGAATGATAAACCACCACGATGCCTAGAACCTCTGAGTTTTGTCCTGCCTCTGCTTATGTTTGTTTGAGTAAGTGACCAGCCAAGGAATATTGTCAGAAATGTCTGTGGCACTTCACCGTCTGATATCACTGAAAGTAACGCACAATAAGATGTGTTGATGTAACAAATAAAGAGATGGCCCGAACGGTTCATCGGCGAACGGTTCACGGCGAACTTCCAGGGTTCGCGATCCCAGAGAACCGCAAACTTTTCTGGAAGTTCGGTTTGCCCCCATAGTGCATCACGAGGGTCAACTTTGACCCTCTACATCACATTCAGCAGGCACATTGTAGCCAATCAGGCTACACTTCCTCCTTCCTCCCCCCCCCCCCCCCCCCCTTATAAAAGGCAGGCACCATCAGGCTTTTCACTCACTCGTGTGCCTGCATTAATTAGAGAAGGGAGAGCTGATGTGCAGACTAGAGACCTATAGGGAAAGCTTAGTTAGACTCTTGTAAGCTTCTTAGCTTGCTCCTTGCTGATTCTTATTGCTAAAAAAAACACCCCTCAACAGCTCTTTTGAGAGCTAATCTTGTTCTTGTGATCTATTTTTTTTTGTGGCCCGTTATACCATTATATACAGCCCGGTCAGTCAGTCGCAGCTGGCCTTTGGCCCCTTGGTGGTATAAGGCACATTATAATACCCATCACTGCATATACCTACCTGTTGTTCACTTCAGTGCACCCACCTACCTATGTGAGCACACGCAGTGTCACTGTGCCTGTCCGGTACCTGTCTGTGCGTGACAGGTGCACATTGTAATACCCATCTCTGCATATACCTACCTGTTGTTCACAGTGCACCCACCTACCTACGTGAGCGCACACAGTGTCACTGTGCCTGTCTGGTACCTGTCTGTGTGTGACAGGTGCACATTGTAATACTCATCACTGCATATACCCAGCCCCGTTTCTATGGGCATGCAATACGTGCAATCACGTGGAGTGCTGGATTGTTGCGGCAGGAGGGGAGCACAGCAGTGGTGGAAGCAAGCATAATATAACTCATCTTCGTTCAGCAGAATAGCCGATCTCACACGGCTTCAATGTACTTCCTTTCCCGGCATCTGTCTCAGCAACAGCTCCCCCTGTGATGATGTTCCGCATGTCAACACAGAGGGTGCTGTTACTGAGACAGATGCCGGGAAAGGAAGGACATTGAAGCTGCGTGGGAGTGGCTATGTATTCGGCTGAAGGAAGGTGAGTTATTACTATTATGCCCGCTCCCACCACGCTGCAGTCACTTACCTACCTAACCTATACTTGCACCTACCTATCTAACCTATACTGCAGCACCTACCTACCTACCGAATCTATACTGCAGCACCTACCTACCTACCTAATCTATACTGCAGCACCTACCTATCTAACCTATACTGCAGTCACTTACCTACCTAACCTATACCGCAGCACCTACTTACCTAACCTATACTGCAGTCACTAACCTACCTAACCTGTACTGCAATCACTTACCTACCTAACCTATACAGCAGTTACATACCTACCTAACCTATACTGCAATCACTTACCTACCTAACCTATAGAGCAGTCACCTACCTATCTAAGCTATACTGCAGACGCCTACCTATCTAACCTATACTGGCACCTACCTATCTAAGCTATACTGCAGTCACCTTCCCAATAAGTTATACTGCAATCACTTACCCACCTAACCTATACAGCAGTCACTTACCTACCTAACCTATACTGCAGTCACTTACCTACCTAACCTATACAGCAGGCACCTACCTATCTAAGCTATACTGCAGTCACCTTCCTATCTAAACTATACTGCAATTACTTACCTACCTAACCTATACTGCAGTCACTTACCTACCTAATCTATACTGCAGTCACCTACCTAGCTAACCTAGTGTCAGTAATCCTGCGCTTACCATGTCAGTTTCTGCTTCCTCCGCTGACAGCGCATCTGGGACTTCCGGTGCGGCAGGCCGCATTGACAGGGATGGTGCCAGCAGCGTTCATGCGGTGATCCAGCCGCATTATACTCAGACTGTAAATGAAGGTGTACGCATGCACTGGCAGCGTCGCTCCTCTTATGCTCTAAAGAAGCGGGTCAGCTGATCACCTGTCAGCTGACACGCATGGCTCCACCTCCGGTTCTTGATTGGCCTAGCAGCTTGGGGGGCGTGGTCTCCTGCTTACCCGGGCTACTTAAGCACTGTTCTGACACTTGCTCACTGTTTGCTCTAGCTAACACTTCGCAGTGAAGGCTTCAGACCTTATTCAGTTCCGTGTGTGGCTTAAACCGGCAGGACCCCGGGGATTCCATACAAGCTCAGCTTATTATATATATATTGATCATACTTGTGTTTGACTTCTGCCTGGTTCTCTGACTACTCTTTGCCTGCCGATTTTGTACCTTTGCCAATCTGACCTGTTGCCGACCTCTGCCTGATTACTCACTTAGATATTGCCTGCCAATTTTGTACCTGACCAATCTGATCTGTTGCCGACTCGATTTATCTGACCATTCTTATATCTGTATTCAGTGTTTGTACTGCCTTCCACTGTTACTGTCTGTAAGACTTTACCCTTTCAGGGAAAGTCTGATATTTGTCTGTCTGCTTTTTGCCCACACACACTAGCAGATCGTTACATTAGAGCAGACCAGATCGATATGGAAGAGCTTTGCAAACAAATGCAAGCTCTCACACTGACAGTTGGTAACTTAAGTGCTGTAACCAACCAATGGCAACAGTTAGACGGTTTGTCCCATGCTGTTCGCGGACTGCAGCCGCAGCAGCAAGTTCAAACTGCTTCACCGGCTCACCCAGTATCTGAGCCTAAAATGCCATTGCCAGAAAGATTTTCCGGACATAGAAGCGATTTCCGCAATTTCAGGAATCGCTGTCTATCTTACTTTGAAGTGAGACCTATTTCTTCCGGCAATGAGCATCAGAGGGTCACCCTGGTTAAAACACTCTTGCAGGGTGATTTCCAAACTTGGGCCTACAATTTACCACCTAACCATGAGGCGTTAATTTCTGTCAATAATTTCTTTAAAGCCATGGCTATTATTTATGATGACCCAGATAGAGCTGCCACTGCTATACGCAAAATCCACAACCACCTTCAGGGACATAGTTCTGTGGAGGATTATGCTGCAGAATTTTGTAAGTGGGCTAGTGCCTCTAGGTGGGAAAATTTTGCCCTCATGGACCAATTTTTATTGGGTTTGTCTGATAAAGTGTCTGAAATTTTGATTGGCCACCCTGAGCCCCGCACTCTGGAGGAAGCCATTGCCTTGGCCATTAAAATTGACCGCATAATCCGTTATCATCACCAGAGCCGGTCTCGGTCATTCCAGTCCAGTTATGCCCTCTGATGAACCCATGCAGCTGGGTCACACTAAGTTGTCTGATCTTTAGAGGCAGAAAAGAAGACAGTAGGGTTTGTGATTTTATTGTGGGGAAAAAGGGCAAGTGGTACAAAATTGTGTTAAAAAGTCGTGTAAACGTTTCCGCCTAGGTTCTGTCAGGGGTGTACCCCTAGGCAATCCACAATCACCCCAGACTTTTGATAAAATTCTGCTACCTATTAAGGTATCTTTGAAGGATTGTAAGTTCTCTTCTCAAGCCTTCATTGATTCAGGAGCAGCAGGGAACTTTATCGATGCCAGTTTAGTGGAGGAATAGGGAATCCCTATAATACCAATGCCAAAAAAACTCTACGTAACTGGTACTGATGATTCTCCTCTAAGGGATCATCAACCTCTTTCTCAGACAGCATCTCTCTCAGAGATTGTCTTGTTTCATGTGGAAGAGATGCAATTTTATGTTTTGAAAATGACGTCATGTTCTATTGTTCTGGGTCTTCCCTGGTTACAAAAACATTCCCTCCAGTTTGATTGGAGCACAAGACAACTCACGTCTTGGTCTCCATTTTGTTTAAAGAACTGTTTACAAAAATTGCCATTGCATTCTTTAAGTTTGCGAATAAATTGCCTCTGCATCGTTCCTTTGATTGCCCCATCGTCTTAAGACCAGGTACTATGCCTCCTAGAGGTCATATCTACCCCCTGTCTGGTCCTGAGAAAAAAGCTATGAAGGAGTACATCAAAGAACATTTAGAAAAGGGTTTCATCCGCCCTTCTAGTTCTCCAGCTGGAGCAGGGTTTTTTTTTTGTTTAGAAGAAGGATGGTGGTCTTAGACCATGCATTGATTATAGAGGTCTAAATAATGTCAAGATAAAGAACAAATATCCTTTACCGCTTATCGAGGATTTGTTCTCACAAGTCACGGGGGCACAGATATTTTCCAAATTAGACCTCAGAGGGGCTTATAACCTAATCAGGATCAGACAGGGGGATGAATGGAAGACCACTTTCAACACACAAGACGGTCACTATGAGTACCTGGTGATGCCCTTTGGGTTATGCAATGCACCTGCTGTGTTTCAGGACTTTGTGAACGAGATTTTTAGGGATGTACTAGGCAGATTTGTTATCGTTTATTTAGACGATATTCTTATTTTTTCCAAGAATATTGACGCACATCGTCAACATGTTAAATTTGTTTTACAGAAATTAAGAGAGAACGCACTTTATGCTAAGATTGAAAAGTGTGTTTTCGAGGTCAGAGAAATTCCATTTCTGGGATATGTCATCTCAGATTCGGGTTTGTCTATGGACAATAAGAAGGTTGATGCTGTGTTGGAGTGTCCTCAACCTCTCGGTCTGAAACCATTGCAGAGGTTTATTGGTTTCACGAATTATTATCGCAAGTTCATTCGCAACTTTTCCACCATCATAGCTCCTTTAACTAACATGACCAAAAAAGGAGCTGATCCTTCTAATTGGTCTGTTGAGGCGTCCCAGGCCTTTCAGACCCTCAAGGAGGCCTTTTGTTCTGCCCCCATCCTCATGCATGCCGATGTCCTCCGACTCTTTATTGTCGAGGTTGATGCCTCAGAGATAGGGGTAGGTGCCGTCCTATCCCAATATTCTGGTCAACCAGAACGCTTGCACCCCTGTGCGTTCTTTTCACGTAAATTCAGTTCGGCAGAGAGAAATTATGACATTGGTAATAGAGAACTACTGGCGGTTAAGATGGCATTCAAGGAATAGAGGCATTGGCTGGAAGGGGCAGAACACACCATTACTGTGTACACAGATCACAAAAATCTGGAGTACATAGAAGGAGCTAAAAGACTGTACCCTAGGCAGGCTCACTAGGCTTTATTCTTTTCCCGGTTCAGGTTTATCATAACAGAAAAACCTGGGAGCAAGAATGTAAAGGCAGATGCATTATCCAGATGTTTTGATCCTGTAGAGTCACTACCTGTTACTCCTTCTAACATACTTCCTGAGCATATTGTCATTTCTGCAACCAAATTGTCAGCTGATTTATTAGAATCTCTGGCTCAATTTCAGGCAGAGGCCCCGTCGGTGAAACCTTCTGAGCGTTTGTTTGTCCCTTTGCACTTACAACTATCTGTACTGAAGCAATACCAATGCAGTAAGGTAGCTGGTCATCCAGGAGGGACCAGAACGTTGGATTTACTCCAGTGACATTTCTGGTGGTTTTCCTTCCGTACTGATTGTAAGGAATTTGTGTCAGCATGTACTATGTGTGCTAGAAGTAAGGCGACCAGGAATTCTCCTGCTGGTATGCTACAACAGTTGCCAGTTTCCAGTTCTCCCTGGACGCACATCTCAATGGACTTCATTGTAGATCTCCCTGCGTCCCAGGGAAAAACGGTTATCTGGGTTATCTTGGATAGGTTCAGCAAAATGGCACATTTCCTACCACTAGAGAAATTACCTTCTGCTAAAGAATTGGCTGATTTGTTTATTGAAAATATTTTTCGTTTGCATGGCATTCCAGAAAATATTGTATCCGACAGAGGGGTGCAATTTGTGTCCCAATTCTGGAAAAACTTATTTGCACATCTGGGTATGTCCTTATCTTTTTCCTCTGGATTCCATCCTCAGACAAATGGCCAGACGGAAAGAACTAATCAGTCTCTTGAACAGTTTCTGAGGTGTTATGTGTCTAAGTCCCAGGAAGATTGGGTTCAGTTTTTACCGTTTGCTGAATTTTCTCATAACAATTTATTGAATGCCTCTTCTAAACTGTCTCCCTTCCAAGTGGTTTTCGGGAGATCTCCCAGATTCTCCATTGTCCCTTCTTCTTCCTCATCCTTCCCAGTTCTGCAGGATTGGGTGATCAGGATGCAAGAGATTTGGGCCTCAGTCAATCAGAATTTAAAGGTAGCTGTTGCATCTCAGAAGCAACAAGCCGATCCTCATCACTCTCCTCACCAGCAGTTTTCTCCTGGAGATCGAGTATGGGTTTCCACGAAAAATATCGGTTTGCACTAGCCTTCGGCCAAACTCAGTCCCAAATTTATCGGTCCCGACCTAATTTCTGAAAAAATGAATGAAGTAACCTATAAGGTGTCTCTGCTGGCTTCCATGAAGGGGAGCAAGTCTTTTCATGTGTCTCTGCTGAAGTCTGCTGCCAATGCTGATAGGGATTCCACTCCCCAACCCCCCCCCCCCCCGTGATTATTGATGGTGAACCTGAATATGAGGTTGAAAAAATTCTGGACTCTAGGAAAATAAGGAATTCCATACAGTATTTGGTACATTGGAAGGGTTACGGCCCGGAGGAGAGATCTTGAATTCCTGCTCATAGACTTCATGCAGATGAATTGATTTCTGAATTTCATAATTCTCACCCAGATAGACCAGTTTTGGCCTAAAAGGCACAAACAGCAATGGAAAGAACACCTGAGGAAAAGCAGCACCCAAAAAAGACAAGCCACCCTCATTCTCCTCTTTCTCCTTCAGGTGCAGCATCTTCAGCCGCTTTCTCCCTTGCATCTTCACAGCCACCCTCCTCCACACCGCCTCTGCCCTTGACACTGGAGAAAAGGCACAAACAGCAATGGAAAGAACACCTGAGGAAAAGCAGCACCCAAAAAAGACAAGCCACCCTCATTCTCCTCTTTCTCCTTCAGGTGCAGCATCTTCAGCCGCTTTCTCCCTTGCATCTTCACAGCCACCCTCCTCCACACCGCCTCTGACACAGGAGACCAGAGTTCAAATCTCGTCTCTGTCTGTTCGGTAAGCCAGCACCTATTCAGTAGGAGACCTTAGGCAAGTCTTCCTAACACTGCTATCTTGTCTAATTTTTCTCTTGACAACTGTTGAACACAAAATACAAGGCCATGTCTGGCTACATGTCTGTAAGCAGTGGCTGCATGGTGTAATGGTGAATAGCTCTGCCTCTGACACAGGAGACCAGAGTTTGAATCTCGTCTGTCTGTTCAGTAAGCCAGCACCTATTCAGTAGGAGACCTTAGGCAAGTCTTCTTAACACTGCTATCTTGTCTAATTTTTCTCTTGACAACTGTTGAACACAAAATACAAGGCCATGTCTGGCTACATATCTGTACTACTGCCTATATAGAGTGTGCCCTAGTGGCTGCAGCTCTGGTGCTTTGAGTCTGCCAGGAGAAAAGTGTGATATAAATGTTATTTGTCTTGTCTAATTTTTAACTTGCATTAAGCATAAATGGTACATGCTAGGCTACTTTCAGCTACTTTCAGCTACTTTCAGCTAGTAGTGTTGGTGGTACAATGGATATGTTAGTTGCCTACCATACACTGAGGCCTGGGTTCAAATCCCTATCATGGTATATAAGCTGGTTTTTGAAATACTGGAATTCCCTGGCAGATGAGACCCTCCTCCCTCCGGTAGGAGGGAACAGGTAGAAGGATAGGAGGGTAGGAGGGAGGTCTAAAATAGGGGTCTGGGTGAAACCTAGATGTTAGCTGGGACATTTGATGTGTATTTCACTCAATCATGTCTGCCTCCAGGTATTAGAGCCTTTGAAACATGTTTTCCATCATTTTTCTAGGTGTCAGAATTTTTTCTTTTTTTACAAAGTTCGCCTCCCCATTGAAGTGTATTGCGGTTCGCGAACTTTTTCGCGAACCGAACCTTTCGTGGAGGTTCGCGAACAGGGTTCGCGAACCGAAAATCGGAGGTTCGCGACATCTCTACTACCTAGCTGTTGTGTTGAGTGAACCCACCTCACTGCATCTTACTACCTATTGTGTTGAGTGAACCCACCTAACTGCATATAGCTAGCTGTTGTGTTGAGTGAACCCACATCACTGCATCTAAGTGCCTATTGTGTTAAATGAACCCACCTCACTGCATCTAACTACCTATTGTGTTAAATGAACCCACCTCACTGCATCTACCTAGCTGTTGTGTTGAGTGAACCCACCTCACTGCATCTAAGTACCTTTAGTGTTCAGTGAACCCACCTCACTGCATCTAACCTACCTTTAGTGTTTAGTGAACCCACCTCACTGCATCTAACTACCTATTGTGTTGAGTGAACCCACCTCACTGCATCTACCCAGCTGTTGTGTTGAGTGAACCCACCTCACTGCATCTAGCTACCTTTAGTGTTCAGTGAACGCACCTCACTGCATCTAACTACCTTTAGTGTTCAGTGAACCCACCTCACTGCATCTAACTACCTATTGTGTTGAGTGAACCCACCTCACTGCATCTACCCAGCTGTTGTGTTGAGTGAACCCACCTCACTGCATCTAGCTACCTATTGTGTTAAATGAACCCACCTCACTGCATCTAACTACCTATTGTGTTAAATGAACGCACCTCACTGCATCTACCTAGCTGTTGTGTTGAGTGAACCCACCTCACTGCATCTAAGTACCTTTAGTGTTCAGTGGACCCACCTCACTGCATCTAAGTACCTTTAGTGTTCAGTGGACCCACCTCACTGCATCTAACTACCTATTGTGTTGAGTAAACCCACCTCACTGCATCTACATAGCTGCTGTGTTGAGTGAAGCAAAATGGACAAACCAGGTAGAGGGAGAGGTAGAGGCAGACCCAGAGGAAGGCCACCTGCGAGGTGGTGTTGATGTGATTTCATGCGGACCTGGCTCAAAGTACAGTGCTCAGAGAAGGCACGTGCTATCACTTCCCAAAATTGTGAGAACGTGGTTGAGTATTTAACACAGAACACCTCATCTCCCGCAGCCACCAGTGCTACTACAAGCACCACATCCGCTGCATTTGACACTTCGCAGGAGTTATTTGGTGTGGAAATCACTGATTCACAGCCAATAATGCTACAACAAGATGAAGGCGCTAAGCAAGTTACAACACCTCATACGTTTGAGTTAGGTGGCGATAGTATGGACGTAACGTGTGAGGAGGGGGATGATGAAGCACCTGATGTTGGTGCAGTTGTGGAGGTGTCTGAGGAAAGCAAAGCTGGGCAGGAGGATTATGATGACGATTATACGGATGCCACGTATGTTCCCAATAGAGGAGATGACCAGGGGGACAGTTCAGAGGGGGAGCCAGAGAGGAGTAGGAGGAGACGAGTCCATGAAAGAAGCAGAGGGAGCTCGTCCTCAGAAACAGCTGGGGGCAGTGTCTGGCGCCATGTATCGCCAGCTATGGACAGCCAGCCAACATGCCCTTCAAGGTCAGCTGCTGATGCCACCATAGTGCCATCACCCCAGGGGGGCTCAGCGGTTTGGAAATGTTTTAATGTGTGTACCTTAGATCGCAGCAAAGCCATCTGTTCTCTCTGCCTCCAAAAATTGAGCCGTGGAAAGGCCCACGTAGGGACAAGTGCCTTACGAAGGCACCTGGAGAAAAGGCACAAACAGCAATGGAAAGAACACCTGAGGAAAAGCAGCACCCAAAAAAGACAAGCCACCCTCATTCTCCTCTTTCTCCTTCAGGTGCAGCATCTTCAGCCGCTTTCTCCCTTGCATCTTCACAGCCACCCTCCTCCACACCGCCTCTGCCCTTGAGCAGTTCCTGCTCCTCTGCCCACAGCAGTAGCCAGGTGTCCGTGAAGGAAGTCTTTGAGCGGAAGAAGCCAATTTCTGCCAGTCACCCTCTTGCCCGGCGTCTGACAGCTGGCGTGGCAGAACTATTAGCCCGCCAGCTATTACCATACAAGCTGGTGGAGTCAGAGGCTTTCTGTAAATTTGGGTCCATTGGGACACTGCAGTGGAAGATACCAGGCCACAATTATTTTTCACAAAAGGCCATACCCAAACTGTACCGTGCAGTTGAGAGGCAAGTGGTGTCATCTCTTGTGAGGAGCGTTGGGTCAAGGGTCCACCTGACCCTGGATGCCTGGTCTGCCAAGCACTGGCAGGGCTGCTACATTATGTACACAGCCCATTGGGTCAACCTGTTGACCGATGGCAAGCAGGGAGTACATGGCTGCGCAGCGGACCAACTTGTGACACCTCCACGTCTTGCAGGCAGGCCTCCTGCCACCACCTCTCCTTCTCCTCCTGCTACATCCTCTTCGCTGTCATCCTCCTCCGCCTTGGCTGAGTGGCAGTTCAACTCTAGTGGTGCTGCCATATCCTCCAGCTACACAGCCCCATCTCCCCAGAGCCTACGCTGCATGCCAGGTACGACGGTGTCATGCCATTTTAGACATGTCTTGCCTCAAAGCGGAGAGTCACACTGGACCAGCTCTCCTGGCTGCTCTTAACAAAGAGGCGGAGCAATGGCTGACCCCGCACCAGCTGGAGATCGGCAACGTGGTGTGTGACAACGGCAGCAATCTCCTTTCCGCTTTGAATTTGGGAAAGCTGACACATGTACCCTGCATGGCACATGTGCTGAATGTGGTCGTGCAAAGATTTGTGTCAAAGTACCCAGGCTTAGAGGACGTCCTGAAGCAGGCCAGGAAGTTGTGTGGGCATTTCAGCAGGTCTTACACGGCTATGGCAAGCTTTGCGGACATTTAGCAGAGAAACAACTTGCCGGTGAGACGCCTGATTTGCGATAGCCTGACTCGCTGGAATTCCACCCAGCTCATGTTCTCTCGCCTGCTAGACCAGGAGAAAGCCGTTACCCAGTACCTGTACAATTACAGTAGAAGAACACAATCTGGGAAGATGGGGATGTTGTGGCCCAACAACTGGACACTGGTGCAAAATGCATGCAGGATCATGTGGCCGTTTGAGGAGGTGACCAACCTGGTGAGTCGTGCTGAAGGCACCATCAGCGACTTGATCCCCTACGCTTACTTCCTGGAGTGTGCCGTGCGTAGAGTGGTGGATGAAGCTGTGGAGGAGCGTGAAGAAGAACAGTTACAGCAGGAGGAGTCGTGGGAGCAATTTTCATCCGAACCAGATGTTTCCTTGACACCTGCGGCAGCACAGAGGAGGGAGGAGGAGGAAGAAGAGGAGTCATGTGGGGAAGGAGAGGAGTCAGACTCGGATGAGGAAGAGGAAGGTGTTTCTGTGGAGCAGGAAGAGGCGGCGGCAGAAGAACAACCGCAGCAGCTGTCAGAGGAAGCTTGTGCTGCTCCACGTTCCCATGGTATTGTTCGTGACTGAGGGGAGTAAGAGGACTTGCGTGACGTCACTCAAGAAGAGCAAGAGGAGATGGAGAGTACGTCTTGATCCAACTTTGTACAGATGGCCTCTTTCATGTTGTCCAGCCTATTGAGGGACCCCCGTATCAATAAACTCAAGGGGAATGACCTGTACTGGGTGACCACGCTACTAGACCCTCGGTACAGGCACAAAGTGGCGGACCTGTTACCAACTTAACAGAAGGCGGAAAGGATGCAACACTTGCAGAACAAGCTGGCAATGATGCTTTACAATGCGTTTAAGGGTGATGTGGCAACACAACGCAATAAAGGTACCACTGGCAGTAATCCTCCTCCTCCCAAGTCCACGCAGGCAAGGACAGGACGCTCTAACGATCTCAGGGTGATGTCGGACATTCTTTAGTCCAACGCCTAGCCGTAGCCCTTCTGGATCCACCCTCCACCAACACCTAGACCAGCAGGTAGCAGACTACCTGGCCTTAACTGTGGATGTCGACACTGTGAACAGCGACGATGAACCCTTGAACTACTGGGTGCGCAGGCTTGACCTGTAGCCAGAGCTGTCCCAATTTGCCATCCAAATTCTCTCTTGCCCTGCCGCAAGCGTCCTGTAAGAAAGGACCTTCAGTGCAGCTGGAGGCATTGTCACTGAGAAGAGAAGTCGCTTAAGTCACAACAGTGTTCAGTACCTCACCTCACCTTTATCAAAATGAATGAGGCATGGATCCCAGAGGGCTACTGCCCGATTGAAGACTAGGTCAGTCCCCACACACAGCATCTCTGCCTGCAGGCCGCTTGCCTTCTCCGCCACCAACCAACAGGGTCCAGGACTCTAGGCAGATTCCTGAATTTACTAATTTTTCTGGTGCGTGTACATGCCTGCCTTATTTTTCTGCCTGCACTGCGGGCGGCTGCAACAAAAAAACAAAAGGCATGTACATGTGCCCATCCCCCTTCATGATCATTACCTTGCCGCGGTGAAGGGGCTTGCGTATCACAATGAAGCAATGACCGCCGGCTATCTGAGTGTCTCGGGGGGGGGGGGGGGGGTGGCACACCAAAGATAATAAGGTCGTTGCTTCATTGTGGTCAGACCAAATTTGATCAGCTGGACAGTCACTGTTCTGTCATTCAGCTACATCAGCCGTGCGACCATATGGGCTGCAAAGCCACCTTCACCTGCACTCTCGTCATGGTGCGCACCAGTCCAGCACGGCTGTCACTACACAAACAGCTGTTTGCAGTCACTGCATACCTTTCACTGCATTCTCGTTAAAGGATTTAAAGTTGATTCATTACATTAAGGCCTCAAAGTCCTCCTGAGTCCAGTATTGTTATTTTTGGTCACTACCTCGGGGCGGGCATGCCTGCTGCCCTCCTTGCCTGGGATGTGTGGTGGTAGCCGTTTGTTAGGCTACAACTCCGGACCGGAATCACACCAGCAACGATTCCCCGGCCATTACCCTTGGTCAGTGGTCACAATGGCAGACTTGACCTCCATAACAGATTCTCGCCGGAGTCCAACCTGGTGAATCGCAGTGAAGGCGCCATCAGACTTGCCCTCCATAACTGATTCTCGTTAAAGGATTTAAAGTTGATTCATTACATTAGGGCCTCAAAAGTCCTCCTGAGTCCTGTATTATTATTTTTGGTCACTACCTCGGGGCGGGCATGCCTGCTGCCCTCCTTGCCTGGATGTGTGGTGGTCGCCGTTTGTTAGGCTACAACTCCGGACTGGAATCACACCAGGAAGGGTTCCCCCGCCATTACCCTTGGTCACAATGGTAGACTTGCCCTCCATAATAGATTCTCGTCGCAGGTACTAACCAGCAAGTAAAAAATGTAATGTATAAAAAATAGTTGTAAGCTTTAACAATGGTAGAGAAAGAACCATCGGAAGTTGATAAGGCAGACAGACATTACCTAACCAGACATCACTGAGTGAGGAAGAGCAATCTCGCCATGGTGCACACTGCGCAGTAGTCCACCACGGCCGTCACAACAGAAACAGCTGTTTGTGGTGCATTACACAGTGAGTTTGGTGTGTCAGTGTGAAGCAGTACACTAATTACACTCCCTGATTGATGTATACACATGCAAGATGATTGAAAGCACTTTAGGCCTGCAATTTAGCATTCAATGTGATTTCTGCCCTTAAAATGCTGCTTTGCGTCAAATCCAGATTTTTCCCAGGGACTTTTGGCATGTATCCCACTCCGCCACCTGGGGGTCCAGGTGTTAGACCCCTTGAAACATGTTTTCCATCACTTTTCTGGCCAGCATAAGTGTTTCTAGTTTTCCAAGTTCACCTCCCCATTGAAGTCTATTGCGGTTCATGAACTTTTGCGCGAACTGAACCTTCCGCGGAAGTTCGCGAACAGGGTTCGCGAACCGAAAATCGGAGGTTCGCAACATCTCTACTTATCATGTCAGTTTATGCTGCCTCCGCTGACAGCGCATCTGGGACTTCCAGGGCGGCTGGCCGCATTGACAGGGATAGTGTCAGCAGCGTTCATGTGGAGATCCGGCCGCATGATACTCAGACTGTAAATGAGGATGGACGCATGCATTGGCAGCGTCGCTCCTCTTATGCTTGTAACAATTGTGGAACTTTCTCCGTGATCAGCGCACAACGCGTGCGCTGATACGGCGGAAATCCTCCACAAGCGTATATTTGCAGGCACCCAGCAAAAGGTGCTACGCCCCCGTAGAGGGAAAATTCCTGTTGGCAGATGGCGCTGGGGAGTGCAGAGGAACCAATCCTCTGTACCTCCACAAATGCCAGACAGGAATTTGTACGAAGCGCAGAACGCAATCGCAAGAGAGGCGATTGCGAATGAGAACGAGCAAAGGGACAGGTTGTATGTGTGTGCGCCAATCCAGTCGCCACCCCGCGACCGCGCACACACAACAGCAGATATGAAATAGGAACGCGATAGGTGCGATCGCCAGACGTGACACAAGGCAGATCAGGACAGAATACGAGGGTAGCAAAGGCACAGTAAATAATACAATGAGAAGATGCGGAAAACAACAAACGCTAGCTAACCGCGAACACCGCACTCATTCGCAACAGTGCACGCGGTTATGCGCGGTCTCCACGTGATAAGCACAATAGAGACAAGCACGCCTAACTAACCATCGACAGACAAACATGAAACAGAGGGCGCGTACGCTTGCTTAACGGTTACCTCACCGAGCCTCCAGCAAGCGTAGCAGACAAGACAGACACACGAAAACAGGGACAAGCGAGAGATAGGATCCCCAGCGCTAGCGAAAAGTGGCTAGCACGATCCCAGGAGACAGAACAGAAGGATCCCCAGCGCTAGCGAAAAGTGGCTAGCGCGATCCCAGGAGACAGAACAGAAGGATCCCCAGCGCTAGCAAAAAGTGGCTAGCGCGATCCCAGGAGACAGAACAGAAGAGATAGCTGGTAGCAACCGCTGCACCAGCTATACTTCAAGAACAGAGATCAGAACCATTTCCTTTCGACCACCGTTGGGACAGGACAATGGCAACAAAACATACAAACAGATAATACAATCCTAACTGCACTAGGGAAAACCTGCCTAGCGCAGATTCAGGAATTACTCTAAGCTGAACTTCAAACAAAGAGCATGGCTGACACTCCCGGCAGGAGTGTTACACAGGACAAAATCCTTATGAACAGCGAAGCATTGTGGGAAAGACATAGTACTTATAGTACACGCCTCCAATGAATGTGACCAGGCAATTTGCATGACAACGTATGCAAATTCCTCTGCAAGCACAAGCTGCAACACTGACAGAAGCTCTTCTTTCCAGAGTCCTGCAGCATGCAAACCTACACAATGGTCAAAAGGCTGGCTGCCTGCACAGGCAGCTGAGCAAATCATCACAATGCTCTAAGGAAGCATGGTGATCAGCTGACATGCATGGCTCCACCTCCGGATCTTGATTGGCCTTGCGGCTTGGGGGCGTGGTCTCCTGCTTACCCGGGCTTCTTAAGTGCTGTTCTGACACTTGCTCACTGTCTGCTTTAGCTAACACTTCACAGTGAAGGCTTCAGACCTTATTCAGTTCCGTGTGTGGCTTAAACCAGCAGGACCCCGGGGATTCCATACTAGCTCAGCTTATTATATATATATTGATCATACTTGTGTTTGACTTCTGCCTGGTTCTCTGACTACTCTTTGCCTGCCGATTTTGTACCTTTGCCAATCTGATCTGTTACCGACCACTGCCTGATTACTCACTTAGATTTAGCCAACCGATTCTGTACCTGTGCCAATCTGAATTGTTGCCGACCTCTGCCCGATTACTCACTTAGATATTGCCTGCCAATTTTGTACCTGACCAATCTGATCTGTTGCTGACTCAATTTATCTGACCATTCTTATATCTGTATTCAGTGTTTGTACTGCCTTCCACTGTTACTGTCTGTAAGACTTTACCCTTTCAGGGAAAGTCTGATATTTGTCTGTCTGCTAGTGCTCACACACACTAGCAAATCATTACACCTATACTGGCACCTACCTATCTAAGCTGTACTGCAGTCACCTACCTATCTAACCTATGCAGTAGTCACTTACCTACCTAACCTATACTGCAGTCACCTACCTATCTAACCTATACTGCAGTCACTTCCTATCTAACCTATACTGGCACCTACCTACCTATCTAACCTATACAGCAGTCACTTACCTACCTAAACTATACTGCAGTCACCTACCTATCTAACCTATACTGCAGTCACCTACCTATCTAACCTATACTGCAGTCACTTACCTACCTAACCTATACAGCAGACACCTACCTATCTAACCTATACTGCGTGCACCTACCTATCTAACCTATACTGAGGGCACCTAGCTAATTAACACATACTGGTGGCACCTACATAGCTAACCTATACTGTGGGCACCTTTACATGACTCCACGGTGGGGGGGGCGATTTTTACATCCTCACCCTTGGTGAAATTGAGCCTAGAAACTGCCCTTCATATACCTACCTACCTGTTGATTACAGTGCACCCACTTACCTATGTGAGCGCATGCAGTGTCACTGTGCCTGTCCGGTACCTGTCTGTGTGTGACAGGTGCACATTGGAATACCCATCACTGCATATACCTACCTGTTGTTCACTTCAGTGCACCCACCTACCTACGTGAGCACACGCAGTGTGCTATTTAATACCACCAGTCACTGTACCTGTTCACGGTACATGTGTGTGACAGGTGCGCATTTGTAATACCCATCACCGCATATACCTACCTGTTGTGTTCAGTGCACCCACCTACCTACGTGAGTGCTCGCAGTGTGATATACCACTCCGTGCATACCTGTTAACTGCACCTGTGTGACTGCACATTGTATTAGTCAAGTCAGTGCATACTTTTCACTTCATCCCCCCGATATGGACAAAACAGACAAAACAGGTAGATGCAGAGGTAGAGGCAGACCCAGAGGAAGGCCACCCAACAGGTCTGTGCGAGGTCGTGCTGATGTTGTTTCGTGTGGCCCTGGACCAACGTACAGTGCTCAAAAGAATGCATGTCCCATCAACTCCCAAGATTGTCAGGACGTGGTTGACTGTTAAACACAGAACAACTCAACTTCTGCAGCCACCAGCACTACTACAAGCACCACATTCACTGCATTTGAAAGTTTTCAAAATCTAGAGGAGAGCTGGCAGGCACTCGGACAATCAGGAATTGGCTAATCAAAGGAGCACCCAGTAAGCTATGTGCTCAAGACTGCATAGGAAAGTCCATACAAAAAATGCAAGGAGAGGAAAAGTCTGGCACTATAGTTTAATGTGCAGCGGGTTGACACAGTAAACAATGGCAAATGTCATTAAGCATTGCTGGGATATGACAAGCAGACAAACAGCAAAACAAGTGTCATACCATCTTTGGCGGTGTCTGGGTGCAGATGGGAGGCAGCGGTAATGGGTGCCAATAGGTGCACGGCCTAACGACCATTTCGCATGGCTATTCGCCAAGCTTCTTTTGAGGAAAACCACCGCCAAAGACACTCATGGTATGACACTTGTTTTGCTGTTTGTCTGCTTGTCGTATCCCAGCAATGCTTAATGACATTTACCATTCTTTTCTGTGTCAACCTGCTGCACATTAAACTATAGTGCCAGACTTTTCCTCTCCTTGCATTTTTTGCATTTGAAAGTTTGCAGGAGTTATTTTGTGGGGAAATCACTGATGCACAGCCATTATTGTTACAACCAGATGAAGGCGCTAAGCAAGTTACACCACCTCATATGTCTGAGTTAGGCGACACTATGGACGTAACTGTGAGGAGGAGGATGATGAAGTACCTGCTGTTGGTGCAGTCTTGGAGGTTTCTGAGGCAAGCGAAGCTGGGCAGGATGATTATGATGATGACGATGATACGGATGCCACGTATGCTCCCAATAGAGGAGATGAACAGGAGGAGAGTTCAGAGGGGGAGTCAGAGAGGAGTAGGAGGAGACGAGTTCCTGAAAGAAGCAGGTGGAGCTCGTTATCAGAAACAGCTGATGGCAGTATCCGGTGCCATGTATCTCCACCTATGGACAGCCAGCCGACATGCCCTTCAACGTCAGCTGCTGATGCCACCATAGTGCCATCACCCCAGGGGGGCTCAGCGGTTTGGAATTTTTTTTATGTGTCTGCCGTAGATCAGAGCATTGCTATCTGTTCTCTCTGCCTCCAAAAATTGAGCTGTGGAAAGGCCAACACCCACGTAGGGACAACTGCCTTACGAAGGCACATGGAGAAAAGGCACAAACTGCAATGGGAAGAGCACCAGAGGAAAAGCAGCACACAAAATAAAAGCCACCCTCCTTCTCCTCTTCCTCCTTCAGGTGCAGCATCTTCAGCCGCTTTCTCCCTTGCACCTTTACAGCCACCCTCCTCCACTCCGCCTCTGACCTTGAGCGGTTCCTGCTCCTCTGCCCATAACAGCCAGGTGTTTGTGAAGAAAATCTTTGAGCGGAAGAAGCCAATTTCTGTTAGTCACCCCCTTGCCCGGTGTCTGACAGCTGGTTTGGCGGAACTGTTAGCTCGCCAGCTGTTACCATACCAGCTGGTGGACTCTGAGGCCTTCCATAAATTTGTGGCCATTGGGACACCGCAGTGGAAGATACCAGGCCGCAATTATTTCTCTAAAAAGAAAATACCCAATCTGTACCGTGAAGTTTTAAGGCAAGTGGTGTCATCTCTGGCACACAGCATTAAGTCAAGGGTCCATGTGACCATGGATGCCTGGTCTGCCAAGCACGGACAGGGCAGGTACATTACGTACACAGCCCATTGGGTCAACCTGGTGACCGATGGCAAGCAGGGAGTACATGGCTATACAGTGGACCAACTTGTGACACCTCCACGGCTTGCAGGCAGGCCTCCTGCCACCTCCTCTCCTCCTGCTGCATCCTCTTTGCTGTCATCATCCTCTTCCTCCTTGGCTGAGTGGCAGTTCAATTCTACTGGTGCTGCGATCTTCTCTCCAGCTACACAGCCTCAGCTCCCCAGGGCCTATGCTGCATGCCAGGTACGACGGTGTCACGCCATCTTAGACATGTCTTGCCTCAAAGCGGAGAGTCACACTGGAGCAGCTCTCCTGGCTGCTCTTAACAAACAGTGGCTGACCCCGCACCAGCTGGAGATCGGCAACAGGATCTGGGTAGGATGGCTATATGGGCACATAAATGGCAGATGAAATTCAATGTTGATAAATGAAAAGTCATGCATTTTGGTCTTACCAATGGTCTAGCACCATACAAAATAAATGGGATGCAGTTGGGGACCTCAAACTTGGAGAAGGACTTAGGAGTACTCATCGACAACAAGTTAAATAATCGTACTCAATGCCAAGCCGATGCTTGCATAATATTGCCCCTGTTTAACTCTATAGTAAGGCCACACCTGGAATATGGAATTCAGTTCTGGGCACCACATTACAGGAAAGATATTGCAATTTTAGAGCAGGTGCAGAGACGAGCAACAAAATTGATACGTGGGATGGAAGGTCTCACTTACCAAGGAAGGTTAGATAAACTGGGTTTATTTAGTCTAGAGAAAAGACGCCTTAGAGGGGATCTAATTAACATGTAAAAATACATCAGGGGGCAATATAAAAGCTTGAGGGATGAACTTTTTGTCCCTAGGCCTTCTCAAAGGACTAGAGGACATGATCTGCGCATGGAGGAAAAACGTTTTAGCCATTTATTTAGGAAATGGTTCTTTACAGTAAGAGTGATTAAGATGTGGAATGCATTGCCACAGGAAGTCGTTATGGCAAACTCTATACCTGCATTTAAAGGGGGCTTAGATGCTTTCCTTGCGTTGAAAGAAATCCATGGTTACAATTACTAGGTAATGCCTAATGATGTTAATCCAGGGATTTTATCTGATTGCCATCTAGAGTCGGGAAGGAGTTTTCCCTTCTGGGGCTAATTGGACACTGCCTTGTAAGGGTTTTTTCGCCTTCCTCTGGATCAACAGGGATATGTGAGGGAGCAGGCTGGAGTTGTACTTTGTACTGGTTGAACTCGATGGACGTATGTCTTTTTTCAACCAAAATAACTATGTAACTATGTAACTTGCTAATTTCTATAATAAACCATGAAATCCTATAAGTCTATATTTTTAAAAGTCATTAATTATGTTTTTATTCAAATAATAGATCTCTATTAAATTCTGATATCTGAAAACCTGACAAGGCAGTCAAGCGGCTTGCAGGCAGAGGTGCTGTGTGGGGAGCGATTTAGTCTTGTGGCAGGCAGTCACACGGTGTGCAGGCAGAGATGCTGTGTGTGGGCACTGATTTAGTCTTGGGGCGGGAAGTAGCCCTCCGAGATCCATGCCTCATTCATTTTGATAAAGGTCAGGTACTGAACACTTTTGTGACTTAGGCGACTTCTCTTCTCAGTGACAATGCCTCCAGCTGCGCTGAAGGTCCTTTCTGTCAGGACGCTTGAGGCAGGGCAAGACAGAAGTTGGATGGCAAATTGGGACAGCTCTGGCCACAGGTCAAGCCTGTACACCCAGTAGTCCAGGGGTTTATTGCTGCTCAGGGTGTCTACATCCACACTTAAGGCCAGGTAGTCAGCTACCTGCCGGTCCAGGCATTGGTGGAGGGTGGATCCGGAAGGGCTAAGGCGAGGCGTTGGACTAAAGACTATGTCCGCATGTCCGACATCACCATGAGATTGCTGGAGCGTCCTGTTCTTGCCTGCGTGGACATGGGAGAAGGATTACTGGCAGTGGTACATTTTTATTTATTTATCTAAGTATTTATATAGCGCCAACATATTACGCAGCGCTGTACATGGTATATTGCCTTGTCACTAACTGTCCCATAGAGGGGCTCACAGTCTAGTCCCTACCATTCTCCTATGTCTATATCGTTTAGTGCATGTATCATAGTCTACGACCAATTTTTTATTTATGGGAAAGCCAATTAACTTATATGTATGTTTTTGGGGTGTGGGAGGAAACCGGAGTGCCCGGAGGAAACCTACACAGACACAGGGAGAACATACAAACTCCTTGCAGATGTTGACCTGGCTGGGAAACAAACCGGGGACCCAGCGCTGCAAGGCGAGAGCCCTAACCACTACGTCACCATGCTTAATATATATATATATATATATATATATATATATATATATATATATATATATATATATATATATATATATATATATATATATATATATATATATATATATATATATATACTTAAATATCATATATCAGCTTATGCTCAATTTTAACTGTTTTCCCCAGAGACGGTCAGAGCTGGCATGTATATTTTAGTTACCGGTATAATCATTAACTCTTAGGCCAGACACTCGAGCTGTAGTTACTGTGAAAACATTTTTGGATTATAAATGGTTGTTCTCAAACAGAGTCATAACTTGTTGTTGACCAGCTCAATTTGCCCAAAGAACTAGTCTTGAAGAGTGATGTCGCGAACCTCCGATTTTCGTTCACGAATCGTGTTCGCGAACCTCCGCGGAAAGTTCAGTTCGCGAACCTCCGCGGAAAGTTTGGTTCGCGAAAAAGTTTGCCAACCACAATAGACTTCAATGGGGAGGCGAACTTCAAAATGTAGAAAAATTTCTGCTGGCTGGTAGTGTTGCTCAGATACCTCATTATCCTATTCGAGTTTGGTCGAATTCAGATAGTAAACTATCCGAATTCACTCGAAGTCGGATATCCGATGATAATCTAATATCCGATTCGACCTCGGATATCCAACGTCACTATCCGAGTCTGTATTCGAGTAAAATATTCGAGCTGGCCTTAAATAGCTTGTAAAACTTGTATAGGAGGTCAATGATGCATGAAACCACCTTTTTTATGAAGAAAAACATCAAGTGATTATGTGGTGATGTAGTAGTTATAAAGAAGGTCTCTAAAAAAAAGTATATTAACTTCATGAAAAGTGTTTGCATGAGAAGGTGTGTCCAAAATGGTTGTTGGAAGTCTTCATTTACGTCGTCTTCATCTTCTTCTTCTATATCTTCTTCTTCTTCTTCTATATATTCTTCTTCTTCTTCTATATCTTCTTCTTCTTCTATATCTTCTTCTTCTATATCTTCTTCTTCTATATCTTCTTCTTCTTCTATATCTTCTTCTTCTTCTTCTATATCTTCTTCTTCTATATCTTCTTCTTCTGTATCTTCTTCTTCTTCTATATCTTCTGTTTCTATATTTTCTTCTTCTATATCTTCTTCTTCTATATCTTCTTCTTCTTCTATATCTTCTTCTTCTTCTTCTATATCTTCTTCTTCTTCTTCTTCTATATCTTCTTCTATATCTTCTTCTATATCATCTTCTTCTATATCTTCTTCTATATCTTCTTCTTCTATATCTTCTTCTATATCTTCTTCATCTTCTATATCTTCTTCTTCTATATCTTCTTCTTCTTCTATATCTTCTTCTTCATCATCTTCTTCTTCTTTTTCCTCTTCTTCTCTGTCATTATATTATGTGTCTTGGTTTTCTTTTCTTTTGTAATATTTTTTTTTTACTTCATTTTTGGAAATATTTTATTGTAATAACACCATAGTTATATTTGTGTTGATGGCATAATAGGTAGCTAGTGGCACATTGCAAGCCACAGCGCCTTTTTCTGGCGGTGGTAAAACACAGATATCAGCAGGAGGAGGAAGTAGTAGTTGCAGGCTTGCAGCTATTTGTAGTGTGTGGTAATAGTCGGTCGGTACTCGGTAGGAGAGTGGGTGGGCAGGTTACAGTAGAAAATAGTTCTTCTTCTGTTCTCCCTGGCAGTGGTAGCAGCACACAGACAGCAGAAGCTCAATGCAGCTACAGGAGGAGGAGTAATGTGTGTCAGGCAGTGTGATGTGACTGACATAATAGGCCCTGGTACCTAGCGGTGGTACCAGGGCCATAAATGAACAGCATGAGGTTCCAGACAGCGGTCGTGAAGCCCACATTGTGTCCAATACACAATTGGGACAGCACAGTTTTCAACCCGGACCCCTCTAAAATAATTACAATTTCAAAATAATGCAGCTATTGTTGAGAGTAGCAAGAGAGTTCATAACGCTCTACCCCCAGACATCATACCAGTCGGTGCAGGATCAGGCAAGCCAGGCCCCAGCAGGACAAATGTAGAAGAAAGGATCCGCAAACCAAGACAGGTTGAAGTGAAAATCCCTCCCCGGTCTCATATAAATTTCCTCCTGTGCAGGTTCACTTTTAACTATGACTAAGGGCAGATGGTAGGCCCGATACGCGTCAGTTGATCCTGTTTTTATTGCATATCTTGTGGATTTTTTCAAATAAATTTTTCAAGCCTTTTTCACTTCAACCTGTCTTGGTTTGCGGATCCTTTCTTCTAATATTGTTGAGAGTAATAGCTGGTGGCACTTTGGCAGCAGCACCTTGTAATGTGTTCCCTGGCAGTGGAGAGGAGACACAGACAGCAGGAGGAAATATAACAGCAGGCAGCGTGAGGAGGATAAGTGTGTGTGGCAGACTGGCATTTGGTAGCAGGCAGGAGGGCAGGCAGCGAGACATAGTAGGCCCTGGGTCCTAGCGGTGGTCCCAGGGCCGTAAATGAACAGCATGAGGTTCCAGACAGCGGTCGTGAAGCCCACATTGTGTCCAATACACAATTGGGACAGCACAGTTTTCAACCCGGAGACCTCTAAAATAATTACAATTTTTTTTTCAAATTAATGCAGCTATTTTTGAGCATAATAGCTGGTGGCACTTGGGCAGTAGCACCTTGTAATGTGTTCCCTGGCAGTGGAAAAACACAGACAGCAGGAGGAAATATAACAGCAGGCAGCGTGAGGAGGATAAGTGTGTGTGGCAGACTGGCATTTGGCAGCAGGCAGAAGGGCAGGCAGCGAGACATAGTAGGCCCTGGGTCCTAGCGGTGGTCCCAGGGCCGTAAATGAACAGCATGAGGTTCCAGACAGCGGTCGTGAAGCCCACATTGTGTCCAATACACAATTGGGACAGCACAGTTTTCAACCCGGACACCTCTAAAATAATTACAATTTTTTTTTTCTAATTCAAAATAATGCAGCTATTGTTGAGCGTAATCGCTGGTGGCACTTGGGCAGCAGCACCTTGTAATGTGTTCCCTGGCAGTGGAGAGGAGACACAGACAGCAGGAGGAAATATAACAGCAGGCAGCGTGAGGAGGATAAGTGTGTGTGGCAGACTGGCATTTGGCAGCAGGCAGGAGGGCAGGCAGCGAGACATAGTAGGCCCTGGGTCCTAGCGGTGGTCCCAGGTCCGTAAATGAACAGCATGAGGTTCCAGACAGCGGTCGTGAAGCCCACATTGTGTCCAATACACAATTGGGACAGCACAGTTTTCAACCCGAACACCTCTAAAATAATTGCAATTTTTTTTTTTTTTATTCAAAATAATGCAGCTATTGTTGAGCGTAATAGCTGGTGGCGCTTGGGCAGCAGCACCTTGTAATGTGTTCCCTGGCAGTTGAAACACACAGACAGCAGGAGGAAATATAACAGCAGGCAGCGTGAGGAGGATAAGTGTGTGTGGCAGACTGGCATTTGGCAGCAGGCAGGAGGGCAGGCAGCAAGACATAGTAGGCCCTGGGTCCTAGCGGTGGTCCCAGGGCCGTAAATGAACAGCATGAGGTTCCAGACAGCGGTCGTGAAGCCCACATTGTGTCCAATACACAATTGGGACAGCACAGTTTTCAACCCGGACACCTCAAAAATAATTACAAATTTTTTTTTTTTCAAATTAATGCAGCTATTTTTGAGCGTAATAGCTGGTGGTACTTGGGCAGCAGCACCTTGTAATGTGTTCCCTGGCAGTGGAAACGCACAGACAGCAGGATGAAATATAACAGCAGCAGCAGCAGCAGGTGTATGTGTGTGTGGCAGTCGACACTTCATGTACCCCTCTCGCCAACAACAGAGGCCATGAATTCGCCTTCCACCCAAGCCTGGTTCATTTTGAGAAACGTCAGTCTGTCCACAGACTTGTGAGACAGACGAGATCGCTTCTCAGTGACGACTCCATCGGCTGCACTGAAGCAACCCTCTGACAGTACGCTGGAAGGGGGGCAGGAGAGCACTTCCAGGGCGTACTGCGCAAGCTCGCTCCAGATCGGCAGGTGCTTGACCCAATACTCCATGGGATCAACAGGGGCCACGCTGTCAAGCCCGCTGAAGGACCCCATGTAGTCAGCCACCATGCGGGTCAAGCGCTGCCTGTGACTGGAGAAGGATGCTGCTGCAGGCACCTCCTCACTAGTCCTTGGCAGCTCTACACTCATGTAGAGCTTGTTGGTCAGAGACAGCAGGTCTGTGGTGCGCGAGCGCTTGCTGCTGGTGGATGCAGGCACCTGCTGCTGCCTCTGTGCTGGCTGGACAGTGGGGGTGGATGGCTCAGGGAAGGCTTCCTGCAAGCGCTCAACAAGGGACAGCTGCAAATCCCTCATTTGTTGCGCACGGTCTCCTCCTGCAGGCAGGAACTGGCTGAGCTTCCCCTTCAGACGTGGGTCCAGCATCATGCAGATCCAGATGTCCTCCTTCTGCTTCATCTGGATCACCCTTGGGTCCTTGTGCAGGCACCTCAGCATGTGCGCTGCCATTGGGAACAGTCTGGCCACGTCTGTTGGCACATCATCGGCAGCCCCAGAGCCGACATTGCTGTCTTCCTCTGCCTCCTCCACCTCATCCTCTCTCCACCCCCGCACCAGTCCAGCTGCGCTCTGCTGCTCCCCCTCATCAGCAGCAAGGTCAGGGACCTCCACCAACTCCGAGCCCTCCTCCTTAGAGGTGGCCTGTGAAGCTGCCTGCAGCTCCTGCTGGTCCAAGGCTGCCGCTCCCTCTTCCACCAGTGCATACAGGGCCCTGTCCAGCACACACACCAAGGGGACCCACTCGCTCACCATTGCATGGTCCCTGCTTACCATGTTGGTGGCCTGCAGGAAGGGTGCCAGGACTGAGCACACCTGCTGCATGAGCCCCCAGTCCTCCGTGGAGATGATGGACGGGAGGTTGATGGCGGCAAGCCCAGTTGCAGTGAGGGAGGCAACTGTTGCTCATGCAACGTACTGGCTGACAGCCTGCCTCTGTTCAACCAGACGCTCCAACATCGCCAGGGTGGAGTTCCAGCGAGTTGGAACATCGAGCATGAGCCGGTGCTGTGGCATGTGCAGCTCCTTCTGCACCTCTTCCAGGCTCGCCACGGCTGCAGACGAGTGCCGGAAGTGATGCACAACCTTCCTTGCCACCTCAAGGAGTCGGTCCATCCCCTGGTAGGTCCGCAGGAACTTTTGGACTACCAGGTTCAGGACGTGCGCCAGGCAGGGGATGTGGGTCAGGTATCCCCTGCTGATGGCAGCAACCAGGTTTGCCCCATTGTCGGACACCACCTCTCCGACTCTGAGGCCTCTGGGGGTCAGCCAATTCCTCTCCTGCTCTCGGAGTTTGGCCAGGACGTGGTTCGCCATCAGTTTGGTCTTCCCCAGGCTGACCAATTCCAGAAGCGCTTGGCAGTGGCGGGGCTTCACGCTGCTGCTGAGGCGGGGGGTTTGGGCTGGTGTGGCGGAGGATGGAAGCGGATCAGAGGAACCTGCTGCTGTTCTGCTGACCCTGCATGGTGGCACCACCCACTGCGTTGTTGGTGCTGCTGCTGCTCTGGCAGTGCCGGCCGATGCTGCTCCCCCCTCCTCACCCCCTTCCACCAAGCTGACCCAATGCGCGGTGAAGGACAGATAGCGGCCTGTCCCAAACCGGCTGCTCTACAAGTCCATGGTGACATGAACCCGTTGACCCACCGCGTGCTCCAGCCCTCTCCCGACATTGGCCATCACAGAGCGGTGAAGTGCAGGGATGGCCGTGCGTGCGAAAAAATGTCGGCTGGGGATTGGCCAATCGGGAGCTGCACACATCAGGAGCGCACGCATGTTGCTCCCCTCCTGCACAAGGTAATAAGGCAGGAGTTGGGAGCACATGGCCTGTGCCAGCAAACCGTTCAGCTGACGCACGCGACGGCTGCTGGGAGGCAGAACCCTGACCACCCCCTGGAAGGTGTCGCTGAGCAGGATCTGGCGAGGTCTTTTGCTGGCACAGGAAGCAGTGGAGGGAGCAGAGGAGGCCACTGAGGACTGGCTGCCAGATCAGGCCTCAGTGTCGGCGGCAGGAGTTGCAGAGGGAGGAGGAGCAGTGCGTTGCTGACGCACTCCTGCTGCCGACGGCTTCGCAGTGGTGGCGGGTCTGCCACTGCCGCTGCCAGCTTCCTTCAACTTCACGAACTCCTCATGCTCGTGAAAGTGTTTCCCTGCAAGGTGGTTGACCAGAGAGGTGGTGCCAAACGCAGAGGGCTCCTTCCCTCTGCTGAGCTGTTTGCGGCACTGGTTGCAGGTGGCATACTTGCACTCCAAATATGAAAGGGTGAAAAAATTCCATATTGGGGAGGTGAAGTTGCCCCTTCGGCTGGAAGGTGCTGCTGCCGTTGGTCTCCCTGTGGTGGTTGGGGGTGGGGGGGGGGTTCTTGGTGCGGCTGGTGGTGGCACTGGCAGAACTTGTCTCCTGATCAGAACGCTGTGTGGCCTGCATACCACGCCCACTTGTGATCCTGCCCATGCCTGCAATGCTGATCCTTCTAGCAAGGCCCGCAGATGCATCCTCCTCCTCCTCCTCAGAGCTGATGACATCCCCACTCCTAGGACCTGGTGGCAACCAGTCTTTGTCCTTCACAATGTCATCATCATCCTCCCCCTCCACAAACATGTCCTGCTGGGATCCCCCAAACTCCCCTTCTGCATGCATGGACGGATGGACAGTCACCACTGTCTGACTGTCCAAAGCATCATCCCCCAAAGTGCCCATGAGCATTCCTTCCTCTGCCAATTCTTCCGCAACAGCACTCCATACCTTCTCTGTTCCTGGGGTCCATAAGAAGGTGCTGAGTGACAGGGTGCTGGTGTCGCCCGCTGGGGCTGGAGAACTGCACTCCTCCTCCTGCTCCCCAGGCAGTGCTGGGCGGCTGCTGCTGCTCTTGCGAACAGTAGTGGTGGCGGGGGTGGAGGACTCTGTTCCAGAGCTAATGGTGGCCTGCTCATCCACCATCAGTTCCACCACAGCGTCTGCGTCCTTCTCCTCAATAGGACGGCTACGACCTGGCGGTGGGAGGAACATCTGGGCCACATGCTGCTGCTGCTGCTGCTGTGTCTCTGCAGCGTGACTCCCAGCTGTTGGGCGGCCAAGGCGTCCACGGCCAGTGGCTAATGGCGGAATAGCCACTGGTGCAGATGCAGAACTGCGCATGGTGGTGGTGGCGCGGCTGCCACGCCCACGACCTCCTCTCTTGGCGATGCCCTTGCTGCCCTTGCTGCCCCTGCCCAGACCGCGGCTGCCAGTGCCAGACATTGTATATTTTTAATATTATACAAATGAAAAAAAAACTTATGTATGTGAAGGCGGGTGGGACAAGTGGGGTACTTTAATGGGGTGGGACTGGTGGTGGTGGGTGTGTGAGCTGACGGACAGGTGTACTCTACAGCAGAGATCGGTGTAGCGCTAACGAGAGAGTGCGCACTGCGCACACAAAGACCCTAGCTGACGCTGACTGACGGTGTCAGACTACAGTACAATTCAGCTAAGACACAATAGAAGTAGTGATATATAAACAATAGGAGGACGGGTGTAGCACTAACTGGAGGGTGCTGACAGCGCAGATGTGCACTGCGCACACAAAGACCCTAGCTGACGCTGACTGACGGTGTCAGACTACAGTACAATTCAGCTAAGACACAATAGAAGTAGTATATATATAAACAATAGGAGGACGGGTGTAGCACTAACTGGAGGGTGCGTGCGCACGCACACTAAGACCCTAGCTGACGCTAACTGACGGTCCCTAAACACAGACTAGAGTACAGTGAGTGAGTACACACAGTACTACTAGTACTAACTAAACAATAGAAGAATCGAGCTAAATAGTACAACAGGTGTGACTAGATTACTGAGAGGCAGATACAGCCGGACAGGTATAGCAGTAAAGCTGGGCCTTGCTAACTACAAAATAGTACAATATTCTATCTAACACAGAAGTAGTAGTACAAGAGTAGAGTAGGACAGGTGAGAGCACAGGTAAGGTAGAGACTAGAGCACAGAGCAGGGCAGGCACAGGGCCTAGCTGCTGGCTGCAGGCCTGCAGCAGCAGCACCAGTGACAGTCTCCCTCCCTAGTCCCTAATCACACTAACTAAACTGCCTAAAATACAATCTATCTACAATACAAAGCAATACAGTTGAAGATCAAGTGTTGGAGTGTAAAAATGCTAGGTTTAGAGCAATGGAAATGCACTTGCACACAGACAAAAAGCACTGGAGCAGTTCTCTCAGTACAATCAGTCAGTAAGTCGCAAGCAGGACGAGTGAGGCAAGATGGCGTCCGCTATTTATAGAGGGGGGCTTGGCCAGGCTCCCTCTCTGTGATTGGCTGCAGTCAGAGGGCTGGGAGCCCTCTGATTCGCTTGTGAGGACTCGAGGTGTCGTCTGTCGTGACGCTATCCGAGCTCGTGACGCTATCCGAGCTCGGATAGCTAGGATATCTCAGGATAGCTGCTTGCTATCCGAGTGCGCTTGGATAGCACAGCCCGGATAGCTAATACTATTTGAGTTCGGTATTCGAGCTCGAATAGTGAAAAAGAGCTAGGATTATCTGAGTACCTCGGATATCCTAGCTCTGATGAGCACTACTACTGGCTGGAAAAAATATATAAAACATATTTCAAGAGATCTAATACCTGGAGGATCTCCCTCCCCTTCTACCTAGTCCCTCCTCCCTCCTACCGAAGGGAGGAGGGTCTCATTTGCCAGGGAATTATAGTATTTCAAAAGCCAGCTTACATACCGTGGCTGGGAATTGAACCCAGGTCTCAGTGTATGGTAGGTAACTAACATATCCATTATATCACCAACACTACTAGCTGAAACTAGCCTAGCATGTACCATTTATGCTCAACCCAAGAGAAAAATTAGACAAGACAAATAACATTTACATCACACTTTTCTCCTGGCGGACTCAAAGCGCCAGAGCGGCAGCCACTGACTAGGGCACGCTCTATAGGCGGTAGCAGCATTAGGAAGACTTGCCTACGGTCTCCTACTGAATAGGTGCTGGCTTACTGAACAGACAGAGCCGAGATTCGAACCCTGGTCTCCTGTGTCAGAGGCAGCGCCCTTAACCATTACACCATCCAGCCACTGCTTAAGGATTTGTTGCCAGGCATAGCCTTGCCTTTTGTGTTCAACAGTTGTCCAAAAAGAACCCCAGATAGCCAGGTAGATTCATCTCTCTCTCTCTCTCTCTCTAGTAGGGATGGTCACCACTTTCCGCGGAATTGTATTTTTGAGCATAAATGGATTGAGCATAAATGGTACATGCTAGGCTGGCTTCAGCATGTAGTGTTGGTGGTACAGTGCCACTGTACCACCAACACTACATGCTGAAGCCAGCCTAGCATGTACCATTTATGCTCAATCCATTTATGCTCAAAAATACTATTCCGTGGAAAGCGGTGACCATCCCTACTAGAGAGAGAGAGAGAGAGAGAGAGAGAGAGAAAGAGAGAGAGAGAGAGAGATGAATCTACCTGGCTATCTGGGGTTCTCTTTGGACAACTGTAGAACACAAAAAGCAAGGCCATGCCTGACTACAAATCGTGGCTGGATGGTGTAATTATTAAGGGCTCTGCCTCTGACACAGGAGACCAGGGTTCGAATCTCGGCTCTGTCTGTTCAGTAAGCGAGCACCTATTCAGTAGGAGACCTTAGGCAAGTCTTCCTGCTACTGCCTATAGAGCGTGCCTTAGTGGCTGCAGCTCTGGCGCTTTGAGTCTGCCAGGAGCAAAGCGTGATATAAATGTTATTTGTCTTGTCTAATTTTTCTTTTGGATTGAGCATAAATGGTACATGCTAGGCTAGCTTCAGCTAGTAGTGTTGGTGGTATAATGGATATGTTAGTTACCTACCATACACTGAGACCTGAGTTCAATTCCCAGCCACGGTATGTAAGCTGGCTTTTGAAATACTGTAATTCCCTGGCAGATGAGACCCTCCTCCCTCTGGTAGGAGGGAGGAGGGAATAGGCAGAAGGGAGGAGCCTACATGAGGCTAATTAAACTCTCCCTAGCAGCTGTCCCTTAACTAATTAGTGTAGGCAGACGAGTGAGTCAAATGGCACAAGGACCTTGCCTTGTATAAGGGGGGGTGGGGCTCTAGGAGTGAGTGCAGTCTGATTGGTAACAATGTGCCTGCTGAATGTGATGTAGAGGGTCAAAGTTTTGCTCAATAGAGCATTATGGGGTGAATCGAACATCCAGGAAAGTTCGCCGGGAAACGTTCGCCGGCGAACCGTTCGGGACATTTCTAGTCTTGAACAGTTTTATGTGTTAAGGGATTAAAAGAAAGGAACCTTTAATGAATTGTCAACATAGTGTTGAACATGGTATTAACAGATCAATAGGTTATTCTTTTTAGTTTTGAATAATATATCTTATACAAGTGTGCCCCCTGCTGGAGGAAATTACAAATCCAGAAATAATGTCACATGATTTATATAAAGCTGATAGTTAAATGGGCTAGTTAATTAGAAATTTGAAAGAATACGCCCACCAACTCCAATTGGATCTTAGTTAATCCATGGAGGTTGGATTATTACATAGTTACATAGTTACATAGTTATTTTGGTTGAAAAAAGACATACGTCCATCGAGTTCAACCAGTTATTGATAAGAGGAAACATAAATAATCAGTGCATTGGACACTTGAGACACTCTCATCTTTTCAAAAGAACACACTCTCCTATGAAAGACACACTCTCAAAACTCTCACTCCCCTCTGAAAGAAGGGATCCCAGACTCTCACACCCTACCAGCCTTGAGGCCACTCCCAGATCGGGTTTGCAGTGCAGGCCTTGCAAGATTTCTTACTCCATTTTATTGGTAACTATACATTTTTAATTATATCAAAGCCAACTAAGTTAGGGGTTTGGATTTTCAATGATTCTATACCTAGTATAGAATACCTTGAACATGTGACCTTCCTGGAATTGCAACTAGGAATATCCGTGTTTGATTTGGGTTAATTTTTCTCTACATTTTTTAATTAATGTATGTTCTTCCTCCAAGCTTATAACTTGTTAGAGAGAGATAAAAGATTGGTTGACATATAAAGGTTTCATTTACATATGAGCTCATAATTGCATAATTTCATATTTTTTTCCTTTGATTTAAAATCAAATTATTTTTATAAAATAAGTGTTTACAGATCAGTAAACTTTAAACTTATTTTATATATAGAGGTTTTTAGACCAGATAGATCTGCTTCCATATTTTTTTTTCTTGTTAGATTGTGCATTACAATCAAGCTTTGCAAATAAGATATAATGTCTGCCATCTTGTGTTTGCACAGCATATTGTGATTGATTGATTTTATTGGTTAATATCTGCGGTCAACTTTGCTCTGAAGTGTATAGTCAGCTTTTACCAAGAAGTACCTTGTGGTTATTATTATTTGGTGGTTATTGTTTGATTCGTATTATGTGATTTGTAATCATTCTGACAACTTTTATATATTTAATAAATTAATTATTTTTAAAAGTAAAGAGTTGTCTGACTTTTCACTCTTTGTACCAGTAGCTTGAGAAACTCGCTATAAGAACTTAAGGTTGGGCGTTTTAATATAATAATATAGTAAATAGATACCTGCGCCTTCAATAGTAAAATACCAATATGCTTTAATAAAACCGTCTCACAGCATATTAACCACTTCACCACTGAGGGGTTTTACCCCCTGACCACCAGAGCAATTTTCACCTTTCAGCGCTCCGTCCATTCATTCGTCTATAACTTTATTATTACTTATCGCAATGAAATGAACTATATCTTGTTTTTTCCGCCACCAATTAGGCTTTCTTTAGGTGGGACATTATGCCAAGAATTATTTTATTCTAAGTGTGTTTTAATGGGGAAAATAGGAAAAAATGGGGGAAAAAATTATTATTTTCAGTTTTCGGCCATTATAGTTTTTAAATAATGCATGCTACTGTAATTAAAACCCATGAAATTTATTTGCCCATTATTCCCGATTATAAAACCGTTTAAATTATGTCCCTATCACAATGTTTGGCCCCAATATTTTATTTGGAAATAAAGGTGCATTTTTTTCAGTTTTGCGTCCATCCCTAATTACAAGCCTGTAGTTTATAAATAAACAGTGTTATACCCTCTTGACATAAATATTTAAAAAGTTCAGTCCCTAAGGTAACTATTTATGTTTTTTTTTATTGTATATATTTTTTTTTTTTTTAAATTACAAAAAAAAAAAATTGGGGTGTGGGAGGTAATGAGTTAATTTATTATGTAAAACTATTTATTTGTATGTGTAAAATGCATTAGGGTGTAGTTTACTATTTGGACACAAGATGGCCACAGTGAGTATGTTTACATGCGACCTGTAAGCGACCGGAAGGACGCTTACAGGAAGCAGTAGGAGGCTGGGAGACTCACAATGATCGCGCTGTTTCTGAAAGAAGCAGCAGATCATTGCGGGGGCTTAGATCAACGAACGGGAATGGATTTTCCCAATCATTGATCTCCGGTCAAGCGGGCGGCGGCGTGCACGAGCGGCGGGTGCGCGCGCACGAGCGGTGGTAGCGCGGACCGCGGCGGGAGCGCGGAAGGTACGGATTTCTCCGTCCCTGGTTTTTTAGGAGGGAAAAAAGGGGCGGAGAAATTCGTACCGCCGGGGGAAAAGTGGTTAAATTGATACAGTAAAATAAAATAAATAAGCTCCATGCACATACACATACAAATCCTGTTACCACTCAGAGTCCAACAATACTTCCTGCTCAGAGTCCAACATGAATATCACCAATACTTTTGAACGCAGCTCTCATTAATATAATAAGACTCCTCCCACTATTTTTTGTAGGAGGCCTTAGTTTTTGATTTTATACATACGGTTATAGTTTATATAATCGTATTGTATAACGCCTGACATATTTATGGTGGCCCCAGCGAGATGGCACATGGGACAGCCATGGCAGGGGAGGATGCGGGACACAGGAGAAGACACGCGGAGACTGTTCTGCCAGCTGATCGAGCGATCAGCTGTTCAAGCTCTCTCATCACCACCACCTGGACTGTTCCTGCTCCCGCTGCTGCGTGCATCAGCCACTCTAACCGCGGAACAGACGAGGCCTCTTCCATCGCCGCCTGCCTGCCAGATCGCGTGATCGGGAGGATGGAGACCTGCAGGATCCCACGTGGGGCAGCTACAACTTGGGGGCAACCACACGCTGCCTAAGACATGCGGCTGATCCACTGTCGTGATCCGTGGACCCAGAGGCTGCTGGATCTACACCACTCTTCCGGCTTCTCCACTGCTGTCGACTGGGCCTGCAGGCACCCTCGGAGCACACCACTGCTGGTCAGGTCAGTGCACTCTCCTGGCCTTCCTCTCCGCTGCCTAATTCAGGCCACTGCTGTGTCCCCAGACCACCAACTCTCTGGCCCCTGGGAAAGCCATCCCATCGTCTGCCGAACTGGCGGGGTCCTCCAGCTCGCTCCAGCTTCCATCATCGCAGGGCTGCACTTAAAGTTACCATCCCTTCTCAGCAGCTATACACTGACACAAAGCAGCTGTACACAGGGACAAAGACAATGCCAGACCAGCAGACACGGTCCCATCGCAGTTGAAGACCAGACAAGTCGAGTCACTAACCGGACAGGTCACACCACAACCCCAGGGGCTTTTTCATTCCACTTCACTATTCTACAGCTCCTCTCTTTCTTTCTCTATCTTTTTCTCTCTCTCTCTCTCTCTCTCTCTCTCTTCCCAAGGATAGACCAGGGGCATCTGATTCAAAGTATCGCTGCAGAAGCGTTTTGAGTGCCTTGGACGGCAGCGGATGTCCCCCCTGGTCCTTTCTCTTGGGTTCATTCTTTTACGGGTCCTCTACCTATGCCTCGCTCTGTCTCTATTGATGCATTGTACCTACTGTATGTATCCACTGTATATATGTATGCGCTATATGTATCTACTGTGTAACTACTGTATATTGACTGTTCAATTTCTGTACTGTACCACCACCGACCCTGTTGTGCCAAAACCAATTCCGGGTACAACTCACGTTGTACTTGGCGAAATAAATGATTCTGATTCTGATAGCTAGTTCATATTATCATATTGGTACAAATCGTGAAAATATTCCATCATATTTCTGTTAAGCTGGTTTTATTTTGTATTGGCTATTTGAACCATGAGTGTTTCAGGTAGGGACAATTGGAGTACCCCAGAGCAAATGACCCACAATGTTGTTGAATTTTTAAATACACGGTTAAGAATTGAGCAAGGGATAGATGCTTGGGTTACTGATTTGAAAAATGATTTTAAAGCAGACCTTAATGATATCTTTGCAATGGATGGTGTGGTTGAACACTATTTAACTAGCATGACCTTGGCATCTAATAGTGCAGACAAAGAGAAAATATTAATGTGTGCCCTACCTCCTGTTTTATATGCATTGATAGAGGTAGATGGCCAATCAAAAGCAAGGAAGGAAGAGGTAGAGAAATTAAAATTTCAATTACATGAGGTAGAGACAACCGTCCAACTTATGAAACCCAATTAGAGATAGAGATCTCAAACAGGGAAGCAGGGGCGTAGGAATAGGCCCGCTTGGGGCCGTTTTGTGGGTGCTGGAGGGGTGGCAGCATGAGGGGAAAGCCTTGCCCACAGTCGGCGGGGAGAGGGGTAGTTCCCCCCTCTCCCTCACCTCGGGGCTCTCCCCTCTGCGCTCCCCTCCAGCTCGTTAGTGTGTGGGCAGTGGGCAGCGGGCAGCGGCGGGCAGATACATACCTGCTTCCATGCGTTCCATCGGAGACTTCTCCCTCTAGCGGCTGACGTCACTTCCGGAAGTGACGTCAGCCGCTAGAGGGAGAAGTCTCCGATGGAACGCACGGAAGCAGGTATGTATCTGCCCGCCGCTCGCTGCCCACCACAGCCCCACAGACACTTACGAGCTGGAGGGGAGTGCAGAGGGGAGAGCCCCGAGGTGAGGGAGAGGGAGGAACTACCCCTCTCCCCGCCGACTGTGGGCAAGGCTTTCCCCTCATGCTGCCACCCCTCCAGCACCCACAAAACGGCCGCGAGCGGGCCCGGGGGGGGGGGGGGGCGCTCAGAAAATCTGCAGGGGGGCCCGGTGGGGCCTAGTTACGCCCCTGCAGGGAAGCATTGATTGAGAACCTAGAAACTGATGCTGAACATAGTCACATACCATACCGCAAGCTTAAAAATGATTTTGGAGAACTGCAGCAATGGTACTCCAAAAGTCAACAGGCAGGTACGCCTGATAGGGAGAGATCTCCTAATCCTCCAATAATTACTCCCCAATATAAAAATTGGTCACCATCTGCTCCTAAAACCGAACCAATTGGTGATGGTAACCCAGAAGCACAAGATGTTTTGTGCCGGTTGAGTAAAGCTTGCCAAGCTGTGGCTGCCTTACTAGGCAATCTCAGAACAAGGATTCCGAGAGATTCTTGTCCAGACACTTCCTCAGAGAGGAATGTGCGAAATCCAACACCTGTATCAAATGTGTCCCATAAAAGTTATGCTTCCCATTCTGATGTCAATGCAAGTGAGTCTGAAAATGATGAGAGGAAACGTGGGTTCAGTCCTGTCCAGAACAGGGGGAAGAATTCCCATAAGAGGGGTTCAAAAGGGAAAAATCCCCAATCTCCAGGTGAGAACCAAAATTCTGCCAGCATAATTACATTTTTGAACACTGCTGTGCCAAAGTTTTCTAAGAAAGGTTCTTAATAAAATACTAAACCACTTAGAACTGTATGAGTCTACCATGGATTCTTTAAAATTGTCTGAAGCAGACAGAATCAGGTTCCTTCCATGGGCCTTTGATGATAGATACCATCACTATGTTTCCTCCTTTAGAGAAAGAGGAATCAATAAGTGGCAGTCTGTCTTACATGAAATAAAGATGGAGTTTGGCCCATACAGAACTAGTACTGCCGCAAAGAGAGAAATCTGCAAACTTAAGTGTAGGCCCACTGAAAGCCCTCGAGAATTTCTCTCTGTACTTAAAAATGCCTGTGGGTTAGCCTATAGAAACCCTGACTGGGAATCTGTAGATTTTAAACAAATATTTTATGAGGCATTACCAACACAGATCGAACTTAAAGTGGACCCAAATTAAAAATACAAGATTTCAGGAATAAAATCTATTTTCTAAATTATCGTAATCGTTTACAATTAGAGGGACGGTATTTTATAGATACCTACCTCCAAAATGGATGTGACGGACCGATCCAAGGGTTATTGGATACTGGGTCCCAGGTCACTATTTTGTCTTTCAGTTATTACCAACAGGTTTTGGAATCATCGACAAACAAGCCGGGATTAAAGGCATTTGATGGTTCTCTGATAAGTGTAGGTGGTAAAAGGTTACAAGTAAAAGGCGAGTCCTAATTTTTATTACAGGATGGATTGCTGAGACGGACCACGAAAAACGGTATCACGCAATGGGTAGTACCCGCAGCATATCGGGGTTTGATGTTACAACATGCTCATGATGCCCCGACAGCTGGTCATCGAGGTGAGAAAATAACATACGAATTGTTGAGAGACTATGCTTACTGGCCACACATGTTACAAGATGTAAGGACATATTGTCAAGGATGTTTGGTATGTCCTCAATTTCAGCCACAAAGACCCACTCACAGGGCACCGCTGATGAAAAGAGGGATATCCATGCCATGGTCAGATATCCAAATTGATTTCATTGGTCACATGTTCATTGGTTTCAAGTCACATGTTAACTGTGACTTGTTTGTTCACAAAATGGGTAGAGTGTCTGCCATGTAAAACATGCAGTTCTAGTGTGTGCGCATCACTGCTCATTAACCATATATTTTCCAGATTTGGTCTTCCCCAGCGGATCGAATCCGACCGCGGAAGTCACTTTTTCAGAGTCAAAAACTGCACTTTGGTTTGTGTAGATTTTAGCTGCATCCATTAGCGGAGGTGATTATTTTTTTTATTTGAAATGTAACACCACAGCCAGTGCGGGTCTCTGTATATCTCAGAAGACTACATACTAAACTTCTTTAATAGGAAAAAACAAAACAAAAAAACCAAAAGAAAAAACTATTGTGTGTAAAACCTGATACCAAGGCAGGATTTTAACGTAGAATGTTTACAAGCAGATAAGGCACACCAGTTCTCCTCAGATACTTCAGCTCTCCCTTAAAGCTGTAGAACCTGTGCTCACGTTCTACAGCTCACAGAGAAAATCAGCAGCTAGTAAGATCTGCTGACAAATGTAAATGTTAAAAAGTAAGCCCAGGGTTAACAGATGGAGGGAGAGGGATTTCACCTCCCCCTATGATTCACTGGTCCAAGCTTGTCCCCAACACCCACCAGTAAGACACTTGTAATCCATTAAAGGAAAAGATAAGCAGGGAGGCAGTGTTTATACCACAGTACTTTGGAACACCTAGACAAGCTATTCCCATTCTATTTTAAAATACATGTTTGATAGTTGCTAGGAGGGCCCCCAATATAAGAGTTAAGCTGATTCATAACTACTACCTGTGACAATCCAGCCCCGCGATACCATCTATAAGACGTTAAAAGACCGGTTGCTGGATCGTCAGAAGGTAGTAATGTGACAGAGCGTGCCAATCCCGTCTAATCTGTTCCCGTTACCAATCGGGGAATAGTCATCTCCGATGGTTGGAAGTACAGTGAACAGACTGATGCTAAAGATTGGTCACAACGCTGTCAACAATATGTAATGTGACAATAACTCACCAATCCCGTATTACTAGACCATGGCTGCCCTGCAGTTCTCATGCACTAGAGACTTCTGGAGGCAGATTCGCCGTGTGCATAGTAAAATGGTTAAGATTGGTTAGAGGTGCCCATACATGTACAATCCCGATTGTATGTACAATTAGTAAACTAAAAATATAAATTTCACGCTGGAAATTGGGTAATTTCACTGCCAACACTCTCATGTTAGGGGGGGAAAGAGACTCCTGCTAGCTGTAAAATGACAATAAGAAAATAATAAAACAATGCGGTAGAATGACTCTCCAGAGGGGCAGATCCTTTGTAGCAACAATCAGATGACCAGAACAGGCACAAGACTGAACGATAAAATTGTTAGTTTAATTTTACAACTACATACACACAGTATACTTTAACCCACAGATAAATATACCTGTCCAGCAGAACAGATTGGTTTGATAGAAAGAGAGTAGAGATGAAAGAGACACAGAATGTCTTAAAATACAGATCAAATACCGTTATTGGTAGCCCATGTGACAATTGCAAGTCTTTGGCGGAAAGTCCAAGATGGCGATTGCCATGCGGCCAGAGGCCGTGGTAGGAAATAATCCAAGTGATTTTGCCAGTGTCCAGCTGGCTGTCAGTTGAAGTTAACTCAATGTCAGTTTTTATCAATTGGACTTTGGATCCCTGGGCCCAGTGTCATTGTGGTTTTAATCCTCATTGTAGTTGAGAGGAGTTATGACATGTACAAGTCCAGCCTTGTGAAATTTGAATAGGAGCAGAGCCCCGTTAGACAGGGAGAGATTTTAATCCAGTTCCTGGTTTGCCCGCTTTCTCGGTGCCCATAGGTCACATCAAGAAACAGAATGCATATTCACAACCAGCATAATTTTATGAATCTTCTGATACTAAACAGGAGGACCATGGGTGACAAATAACACCGTTTTTTACTTCCACTCTTTCTAGTACTGTTTCTGGAAGTTCCAGATTATTGAAAATCTCTCAGGACTAGTGTCACGTGAAGTCCAACACACTCTGCAAATTTGATGGACCTGGTAGCTTTGTAACACCGGAAATATTACAAATACAGAATTCTATGGATTAATATAGACATTTCTGGGTCACAGTAGGTCAGCTGCTTCCAGAGAGACCCTGATAAGATCTGCCTTTTGCTGCTCTGGACACAGGTGTGAAAGCTGGCACCTGCTTGTCTCTCTGAAGCAGCGTACACACGCCGGACTTTAGGCAACGACGGGTCCGTCGTTGCCTCCCGCTGGGTGGGTGTGCCAGCGACAGTCCGGCGTGTGTACGCTCTGTCGTCAGACTGATACGGCTGTTTCTGAGCGATCTGCCCGGCGGATCGCTCAGAAACAGCCGTATCAGTCTGACGACAGAGCGTACACACGCCGGACTGTCGCTGGCACGCCCACCCAGCGGGAGGCAACGACGGACCCGTCATTGCCTAAAGTCCGGCGTGTGTACAGACCTTTAGACTCAGTTTTATTCGATTCTGTCAAGCAGAAACTAGATTGATGGCATCCTCACACAGCAGGGGGACTATGTCATTCCAGGACCTGATAAGGGACCAGGGCTGAATTAGCATCTTATTGCCTCTTTGATGTACTGATGCTAGCATTTGACCATGAAGAGGGGGACTGTGTTACCCACCCAGCTGCCCTGCTCTTTTTTAAACTAAGCCTTTTTTCCTATCTGCTTTATGTGGACGAATAAGCATTTATTCGTCACACTACCCCAGCCTGTGTGTGTGTGTGGGAAGGGGGGGGGGGGGGTCCAGTTCTGGATGCAACTGCTTGCCTAAGGGTACTTTCCTTGTCATGATTGTCCTGACATACATTTCATGTCATAACTTTAAATGGGAGATAGGTAGAGTTGTCGTGAACCTCAAACTCAAACACGCGAAAAAAGTTTGCGAACATGCAAACTTTCAAACTGCTATAGACTTCAATAGGCAGGCGAACCTTCAAAACTACAAACCTTAATTGTGGCCACTAAAGTGATGGAAAAGATGTTTCAAAGGGTCTAACACCTGGAGGGGGGCATGGCGGAGTGGGATACATATCAAAAGTCTAAGGGCAGAAATCACATTTTATTGCTAAATTGGAGGCCTAAAGTGCTTAAAAACATCTTGCAGGTGTATATGTTACGGCCAGAACCCGAAGTCTGGCCACTTCGGGTTCTGGCCGGTCAGAATGCGAAGTGGCCGGCTCATGCGGCCAAAGTAAGAAATGAGTGTGATTATCGAACTTTGGCCGGCCAGAACGCGTTGTGACTTCACGCGGCCGGCCAAGTCCCGAAGTCCCCCTTACTGCCGGCCAGCTGCTCTCCTCTCCCCACCTCCAGAAATCTCAGCTCCCCTCTCCTCCCCCGCTACTCAGACCTCCGATCAGGGCGACCGCACCAGCGAGGCAGAGAAAGGCATAGGAGCTGCCAGCTCACGCGAGACCCGCAGGACCCGAACACTTCAATGCAGAAGTGACGTGACGTCATTGAACACTTCCGCATATGAAGTGTATGGGTCCGGGCGGGTAGCGAGTGCGCTGTGCCGCTCTGCCTTTCTCCACCTCTCTGGTCGCCTTGATTGGAGGTCTGCAGCAAAGCTCCCCCAGCCCAGCAAATCACCCCCAGCTATGCAAGTCACCCAGCAAAGCCCATAGCCCCCCCCCCCCACCCCCACCCATGCATTTCCAGCCATGAAATACCCAGCAAATACCCCCCAGCCATGCATAGCCCCCCAGCAAAGCACCCACAGCCATGCATAGCCCCCCAGCAAAGCACCCACAGCCATGCATAGCACCCCAGCAAAGCACCCACAGCCATGCACAGCCCCCCAGCAAAGCACCCGCAGCCACGCACAGCCCCCCAGAAAAGCACCTGCATTTATGCAAAGCACTCAGCAAAGACACCTCTCCGAAGCCATGCACAGCCCCCCAGCAAAGCAGCCATGCACAGCCCCCCAGCAAAGCACCCCCAGCCATGCACAGCCCCCCAGCAAAGCACCCACAGCCATGCAAAGTGCCCAGCAAAGCACCCAGAAAAGCCCCCCAGCCATGCAAAGTGCTCAGCAAAGCACCCCCAGCCATGCATCCCCCTTCATCTGTGACTAATCACCACTGTAATTTGATCTCTCCCCTGTGTCACCTGACTGCCACAGCAGAGCAGCTAATTTAAAAGAACAGGAAGTTATCAATATGTCTGCTCCCAAGAAAGCAGGATGTAGACACACTGCCGATTTATTGCAGGATTTGTATCAGCTGTAACTAAGAAATGCTTTTCTTTAAAAATATTATTATGCTGCATCTTTCAGAGCAGAGAGGAAGTTCCGAGTGCCATTCATGGTGCTGGACAGGACCCGGGATGCTCTGGGATTTGTGCGTTTTGGACTTTGGCCGACTGACTTTGGCCGTTTCTAGAACTGGCCGGCCAATGTCAGAAATTCCCAGCATTTTGGACTTTGGCCGATGTCAAATCGGCCAGTTCTAGTAACGGCCGGCCAATTCTAGAATTGGCCGATTTCTGGTTTTGGCCATAACATATACATCAATCAGGTAGTGTAATTAGTGTACTGCTTCACAGTGACAGACTAAACTCACTGTGTAACGCACCGCAAACAGCTGTTTGTGTAGTGATGGCCATGCTGGACTGGTGTGCACCATGGCGAGAGTGCAGGCCATGGCATTTTTCAAGCCCATATGGTCGGGCTGAGGTAGCTGAATGACAGAACAACAGTGACTGAGTGTCACAGTGGCTGAGTGTCACTGATCGAATTTGGTCTGTCCACAATGAAGCAACAACCTTATTATCTATCTTCAAGGGTCAGGTTTGCCCCCCAAAACACTAATTTAGCCGGTCATTGCTTCATTGTGATACGCAAGCCCCTTCACGGCAGCAAGGTAACGATCATGAAGGGGAATTGACTCATGTACATGCCTTTTGTTTTGTTGTTGCAGCTGCAGTGCAGCCAGAAAAAGTAGGCAGGCATGTACACGCACCAGAAAAATTATTATAGCGGCCACTGCTAGCAGCAGCCTTAACAATTCAGGTATCCACCTGGAGTCCTGGACCCTGTTGGTGGTGGCGGAGAAGGCAGTCAAGCGGCCTGCAGGCAGAGATGCTGTGTGGGGACCAACTTATTCTTGGGTCTGGCAGTCACACGGCGTGCAGGCAGAGATGCTGTGTGTGTGGATTGACTTAGTCTTTGGGCGGGCAGTAGCCCTCTGGAATCCATGCCTCATTCATTTGGTGAGGTACTGAACACTTTTGTGACCTAGGCGACTTCTCTTCTCACTGACAATGCCTCCAGCTGCGCCAAAGGTCCTTTCTGACAGGACACTTGAGACAGGGCAAGACAGAAGTTGGATGGCAAATAGTGACAGCTCTGGCCACAGGTCAAGCCTGCGCACCCAGTACTCTAGGAGTTCATCGTTGCTCATAGTGTATACATCCGCACTTAAGGCCAGGTAGTCGGCTACCTGCCGGTCAAGGCGCTGGTGGAGGGTGGATCTGGAATGGCTAAGACGAGGCGTGGGACTAATGACTGTCCGCATGTTCGACATCACTTAGATCGCTAGAGCATCCGGTCCTTGTCTGTGTGGAAATGGTAGGAGGAGGAATATTACTGGCAGTGGCACCTTTATTCTGTTGTGGTGTGACATCACCCATAAATGCACTGTAAAGCATACTTGCCAGCTTGTTCTGCAAGTGCTGCATCCTTTCTGCCTTCTGGTGATTTGGAAACATCTCCATCACTTTGTGCTTGTACCGAGGGTCTAGTAGTGTTGCCACCCAGTAATGGTCATTCCCCTTATGTTTTTTAATATGGGGGTCCCTCAACAGGCTGGACAGCATGAAAGATGCCATCTGCACAAAGTCAGATGCCCCCGTACTAGCCATCTCATCTTGCTCTTCCTCGGTGATATCAGGTAAGTTCTCCTCCTCCCCCCAGCCATGAACAATACCACAGGAAAGGTGAGCAGCACAAGCCCCCTGTGACGCCTGCTGCGGTTGTTCTTCTGCCTCCTCCTAAAAAAAAAAAACACCTTCCTCATCTGACTCCTCTTCCCCAGACGACTCCTCCTTCTCCTCCTCCCCCTCCTCTATGATGCCACAGGTGTTGATGATGCCGCAGGTGAGGTTTCCAAAAACTCTTCCTCCTCCTCCTGTTCCTGGTCACGCTCCTCTACAGCTTGATCCACCACACTATGCATGGCACGCTCCAGGAAGAAAGCATATGGGATCAAGTCGCTGATGGCACCTTCACTGCGACTCACCAGGTTTGTCACCTCCTCAAACGGATGCATGAGCCTGCAGGCATTACACATGAGTGTCCAGTACTTTGGCCATAATATCCCCAGCTCCCCAGAGCATGTCCTTTCACTGTAGTTGTACAGATACTCTTTAACGGCCTTCTCCTGTTGTAGCAGGTGGTTAAACATCAGGAGCATTGAATTCCAGCGTGTCGGGCTATCGCAAATCAAGCGCCTAACCGGCAGGTTGTTTCTCTGCTGAATATCGGCCAAGCACGCCATGGCCGTGTAGGACCACCTGAAATGCCCACACACCTTCCTGAACTGCTTCAGAACCTCCTGTAAGCCTGGGAACTTACACACGCATCTGGATGATAAGATGCAGCACATGTACCATACAGGGCACATCTGTCAACCTGCCCAAATTCAAAGCCAAAATGAGATTGCTGCCATTGTCACGCACCACGTTGCCGATCTCCAGTTGGTGCGTGGGTCAGCCACTGATCCACTTGTTTGTTCCAGGAGTGCTGGTCCGGTGTGACTCTCGGCTTTGAGGCAAGACATGTCCAAGATGGCGTGACACCGTCGTACCTGGTATGCAGCATAGGCCATGGGGAGCTGCGGGTGTGTAGCTGGAGAGGATGTAGCAGGAGGAATAGGAGGAGAAGGAGAGGAGGTGGCAGCAGGCCTGCCGGCAAGCCGTGGAGGTGTCACAACTAGGTCCGTTACACAGCCACGTACTCCCTGTTTGTCAGCGGTCACCAGGTTGACCCAATGTTCTGTATAAATAATGTAACTGCCCTGACCGTGCTTGGCAGACCAGGCATCTGTGGTCAGATGAACCCTTGATCCAACGCTGTGTGCCAGAGATGACACCACTAGCCTTTCTACATCATGGTACAGTTTGGGTATCACCTTTTGAGAAAAGTAATTGCGGCCTAGTATCTTCCACTGTGGTGTCCCAATCGCCACACATTTTCGGAAGGACCTCAGAGTCCACCAGCCACTATGGTAACAGCTGGCGAGATAAAAGTTCCGCCAAGCCAGCTGTCAGACGCTGGACAAGGGGGTGACTGGCAGACATTGGCTTCTTCCGCTCAAAGATTTCCTTCACGGACACCTGGCTGTTGCTGTGGGTAGAGGAGCAGGAAATGTTTAAGGTGAGAGGCAGAGTGGTGGAGGGTGGCTGTGAAGGTGCAAGCGATAAAGCGGATGAAGAAGATGCTGCACCTGGAGGAAAAGGAGGCGGAGGGTGGCTTTGCCTTTGTTTGCTGCTTTTCCTCAGGTGGTCTTCCCATTGCCGTTTGTGCTTTTTCACAGTTGTCCCTACTCGGGTCTTGGTCTTTCCACGACTCAGTCTTTGATCGCAGATAGTACAGAAGGCATTGCTCTCATCTAAGGCAGACACACACAAAAAAAAAACTTCCACACCACTGAGCCCTGGAATGATGGGACTTTGTTGGTGGCGTCAGCAGCTGACCTTGAAGAGCATGTTGGCTGGCTGTCCACGCCGCTGGACACTGCCACCAGCTGTTTCTGATGACGAGCTCCCCCAGCTTCTTTCAGGAACTCGTCTCCTCCTACTCCTCTCTGACTCCCCCTCTGAACTGTCCCCTTGGTCATCTTGGCTATTAGGATCCCACGTGGCATCCATGGCAGTATCATCATCATCATAATCATCCTCCAAAGCTTTGCTTGTATCAGACACCTCCAAAACTGCACCAACAACAGGTACTTCATCATCCTCACACCTTACGTCCATACTGGCGCCTAACTCAGACATATGAGGTGGTGGTGTAACATGCTTAGCGCCGTCATGTTGTAACAAGAATGGCTGTGAATTAATTGGCTGTCAGTTAATTCCCCACCAAATAACTCCTGCGAAGTGTCAAATGGGCCGGATGGAGTGCTAGTTTTAGCAGTGGTGGCTGCAGAGGAAGATATGTCATGGTTCTGTGCGGAAGCTGAGGAGGATGAGGTGTTCTGTGTTAAATAGTCAAGTACGTCCTGGCAATCTTGGGAGTTTATGGCACATGCCTTCTGAACACTGTACTTTGGTCCAGGGCCGCACAAAATCACACCACCTCGACCTCAAACAGACCTGCCGGGTGGCCTGCCTCTGGCTCTGCCTCTGCCTGTTATTTTGTCCTTATTGGGGGGATGAAGTGAAAGGTATGCACTGACTTGACTAATTCAATGTGCGGTTACACAGGTGCAGTGAAAAGGTGACTGCTGGTACAACAATGTGCAGTTACACAGGAGCAGTGAAAAGGTGACTGCTGATACAACAATGTGTGGTTACACAGGTGCAGTGAAAAGGTTGCAGTGACTGCTGGTACAACAATGTGCAGTTACACAGGTGCAGTGAACAAGTTGCAGTGACTGCTGGTAAAACAATGTGCAGTGACACAGGTGCAGTGAAAAGGTGACTGCTGGTACAACAATGTGTGGTTACACAGGTGCAGTGAACAGGTTGCAGTGACTGCTGGTACAACAATGTGTGGTTAAACAAGTGCAGTGAAAAGTTGACTGCTGGTATAACAATGTGCGGTTACACAGTTGCAGTTAACAGATTGCAGTGACTGCTGGTACAACAATGTGCGGTTACACAGGTGCAGTGAACAGGTTGCAGTGACTGCTGGTAAAGCAATGTGCGGTTACACAGGTGCAGTGAAAAGGTGACTGCTGGTACAACAATGTGTGGTTACACATGTGCAGTGAACAGGTTGCAGTGACTGCTGGTACAACAATGTGAAGTTATACAGGTGCAGTGAAAAGTTGACCGCTGGTACAACAATGTGCGGTTACACAGGTGCAGTGAACAGGTTGCAATGACTGCAGGTACAACAATGTGCGGTTACACAGGTGCAGTGAACAAGTTGAAGTGACTGCTGGTAGAACAATGTGCAGTTACACAGGTGCAGTAAAAGTTATTAACTGCTGGTATATAATACAATGTGCGGTCACAGGTGCAGTTACAGGTATGCACGGACTGGTATTACACAACACAATGTGCAGCTGTCATACACACAGGTCCAGTGAACAGTTATGCAGTGACTGGTATTATATAACACTGCGTATTTTCACGCAGGTGCAGTGAACATGAACAGGTATGCACAGTCGGACTGGTATTACAAATGTGCATCTGTCACACACAGGTGCAGTGAACAGTTCTGCAGTGACTGGTATTACATAACATTGCGTGCTGTCACGCAGGTGCAGTGAACATGAACAGGTTTGGACGGTCGGACTGGTATTATAAATGTGCAGCTGTCACAAACGGGTGCAGTGAAAAGGTAGGCACTGAATGTGCTGAGCCTTGCACAGCTTAGCAATTAGCAAGGGCCAGCTTTGACACACAGGGCTGTGTAATGCAGTGTCAGTGGCACACACGCAAAAAAAAAAAAAAAAAACTTCACAAGAACATTAGCTCTGAAAAGAGCTTTTTTTGTGGTGCTTCTCAACAACAAATATCAGCTAGGAGCAAGAGCCTAACTAAGCTTTCCCTGTCTGTCTGCTGACTGTGATGTAGAGGGTGAAAGTTTAGTCCAATGATGTAGTATAGGGGCGGGTCGAACACGCCATGAAGTTCATGTTTTGACGCGAATGCGAACCACCGATGTTCGCGCATATAAGTTTGCGGCCAAAACGTTCGGGACAACTCTAGAGATAGGTTCTGAATTCCTCATTCTGATGCTAGCTACACCACCAGACATCATGTGCATTGTCAAGCAGCATCATTTACATTTTAACATGCCCTTGCAATCCATATTACATAGGCAAAACCAGTCGTCCCTTGTGGAGACGTATGTATGAACAGAACACATTTATAGCATCCACAAATAAAAAAAGAGAAGGTCACCCCTATTTTAAGGCATATTTGTAACGATCGGTGTCAGCACACAGAGAGAATATGATTATTGGTGATCTGCAGTATCACCAAGAATCCAAGTACAACTAACCTCTGGACACCTATATAGTGTGAGTGTTTGGTGCAACAGTAATGACTTTGAGTGGGACCACCCGAGGAGCAGGTGGTCCTTGGCAGTATGGGAAATACCTCCCTCTGGGAAGTGCAAAAACCTTCCAGCAGCCTGAAACATCCAAAGGGGTGGAGCCCCAGGATAGATAGCAGGAAAGACCTGTGGCTGAGTGACACCTGGAAGGTGGGTGTCACAAGCTGGTCTGGAGACTAATCTCTCAATGGAGAGAGATAGCTCTCAAGGTCAGGCAAGCCAGGTCGGCAACACACGGGCAGATAAAGTACAGAGACAGAAGGCTGATTCGGTAACCAAGGGCAGGCAGGGTTGGCAACAGGTAATCAGAAATGATGGTACCGAATCAGAAAGCAGAGGGATAGTCAGGAATGCAATAGGTCATAACAGACATCAAACAATGCCTAGTCTTGAGTGTGAGGTCTGTGGTCTCAACACCCTGGAACTAGTCTGAAGTATAATATGATGGTACACAGTATCCCTAGTCTTGGGTGTGAGGTCCGTGGTCTCGACACCCTGGAACTAGTATGAAGTATAACACAATGATTGTTAAGCTTGGAGGTGTAATCTCCACAGTCAGCATACAACACATAAGCTGACGTGAAGGAGGTACACACACCAGCACAAGGGATCAGGATATCCCCAGTTTAGTGGAGGAGAGGACTGACTCCAATAGGAGATTGTGGCGCACAGAGCCGGTGCAGATCCGAACAGCCACAAACAACACTTTCGTAATAACGTCTCAGCGCAAAGTAGCGCTGAGCGCATAAACCAGGACTGAGGAGATCAGAATAAGTAGACAGAATGAACGCTTGCTAGCTAGCAGCTACTTAGCGACAGCAAGCGTCCAAAACCAGACAGACTGGAATGAGGCAGCCAGTGCGTTGCGGCGATGGCGTGCCTCACAAAGACAGGACAGGATAGTCAGAAAATAGCAGGATCGAGACAGATGAACGTAACACAGATAAATATACAATAAGTATGTTTTCCTAGCGTATTACAATTACAGCTATCAATGAAACTCTTTGTAAGGTCTGACTAACATATGTATATATCGGCAATGAACCGATATATGACATAAGCAGGAACGCTGACTAGGACTGGAGTAATACAGGGAACAGGATTCAGAAGGATTCGTTATCTCTTCGCAGAGATGAACGCAATCCACAAACAGGACCAGGAACAGGATAACTAGCTCAGCACGGGTGTTCACGGTACGCGCAAACTACCAAAACGTGCTGGAAAACTGACTAACTGAACACAGGAAATAAACAGTTCGTGTACGTATATATCAGCGACACTGATATATCAACGTAACACGAATACAAGGAAAATAACAAAATGCGCAAGTATGCGTATATATTGGCGATGAACCAATATATGACACAAGACAAGCAAGTAGCAACTTCTAGAACAAGAGCAGAACTAGGAGGACTCGCTGACCCCTTCGCAGGAGTCAGCGCAGTCCACACGGACCAGGAACGAGGTGGGGCACGAGCAGAGTAACAGATACAATCTGAGACTATGGTAGCCCATGAGACATTGCAGGAAGCAGTTCTTTATACTGAGGTCATCCAATGGGAGCAGACCTGCAGATTCCCACACAAGTGAATGGTAATTAATCACAGGCTGATAGCAGGAAAAGGCAGACAATGATATGCAGCCTGCAGGAAAGGGACTGCCCCTCCACTGCAGCAGACAATGTTTGTTTACACAAGAGCATGTTAAACTGTCATTAATTTCAGAGTGACTGCAGATGGAATCAGCAACTAGTTTAAGTGCAAACCAAACTATGCAAGAAAATGCATTTAATGACATCAGAACTGCTTGGGTTACAATACCACTGCAGCCAGCAGTAAACGCTGCAGACATGATCATAACATTACCCCCCCCCTTAAAGGCGGATACCAGACGCTTTTCGAAACTGAAATTCCCAACAAAACAATCTGACTGATAATTCATGATGACCGGGACAGCCCGGCAAGACCAAATTCCAGAATCAGTCCCCACAAGACTGGACCCATCAGAACCAGAACCTACAGAACCATGCCCGTCAGCACCACAAGCCTCAGTGTGATACCCATCAGAACCACGACTTCCAGAGAAAAGCCCCCAGAAACTCTCTGAGCGATACCCACCGCCTTCCCGGGACTGTCCAAAAACGCCAAAGCCTTTGCAATGCCCACCAGAACTGTCCCCACCAACACAAAACCCACCGTTGAACCAGTCCAAGGTACCAGGACAAGTTTCCTCAGAGATCTCCCAGAACACTTGGAAGCTCCAAAGAGATCCCCACAGGTCAGAACGCCTCTTAGGCTCACATGGAGAACCATCAAGAACCCCTATGGAACCCAGGGCAACTCTAGAGTCAGGGTCACAAGGACAAACATCAAGATCAGGGTTTTTAGGGACCAGAACCATCTCCGGGCATGCAGGCCAACCGGCAACATCAGAACATGTCTCCACTAGGGAAGCGTGTGAGCACGCCAACACAGACACACTTGGGCACTCTGGCATACGAAGCACATCTGGGCACACCGGCACAAGAGAGACTTCTGGGCATGTCAAGGAACTGCAAACCTCAAAGTCAGTCAAGGTAGGACTGAAACCAGGACTGGGCAAAAAAAAATCATCATGACTAGACTTCACAGTTACTGGATTCTCGCTAAAAAATGCAGGATCAGACTTAGATGTCTCTGATTCCAGCAAAGTTATTAACAAATCATGTTCAGGGGCATTTACAAGACAGGACAAATCTTCTGATGTATGCACCGAACTAGACAGGGTTCCCATAACTTCTTCTGGACTAGACAGAGACTCATCAAATACACTGGATTGGAGCTCATGAAGGGCTGCAAAACAAGTCAATAGTGCAGCAATCCCCACTGAACTAGGCAAAACTGAGTAACTCACTGGACAGGAAGGGGACTCAGGAACTTCTGCCACACCGGCCAGAGAACCAGAATTTTCCAGGATACAGGGCTGGGTTTCAGAAACACTCATTAACCCGGACTGAAATTCTGAGATTTCTATTATTTTTTCCAGCGAGTCAGAATTCTCCATGTTACAGGGCAAGACTTTTGAAACATTCAGAGGACAGGGCTGGAGTTCCTCGGCTGTTACAACACTGGAGAGGGACTCAACAACATTGGTTAAATCAGACTGTGTACAGGGCAAGGTATCTAACACACTTGCTGACGAGGACAATATTTCAATGGCTTCTGCTTCGCTGGGCAGAAATTCATCAAGTTTTATTAGAGCAGACTGTAATTCCAAAACAGCTGCTAGACAAGTGAATATTACTGCAACACCAACTGAGGTAAGCAGTGCCTCAGACTGTTCTGCTAGAGGGTTAGAAGTATCCAAAGTACTGGGTGAAGCATAAGACTCTGTGACCACAGCTTCACTGGACAGGATCACCGAACAGTCCACACTGCAGGGCAAAACCATGGAAGCACCTGCTGGACAGCATAATGATTCTGTGACCTGAGTTTCATTGGAGAGATCTACTGCATAATTCATGGTACAGGGCAAGTTCACTGGAACATTTTCTGAACACGGTAATAATTCTGCGATTTCGAACTCACATAGCAGACGCTCTGAGTTATTCATGAAACTAGAGTGAGGTGTAGAAACAGGAAGATCAAAACACAATGTTTGCGCATCTAAATCACCATTCAATTGTGAAATTGGAAAATTCAGATGCTGGGGTTCTGAGATTTCTGGACAGGATTGCTGGGACTCAGAAACTGATGTAGTGCATCTATTGGCATCTGCTGGATCAGACAGGAGTTGAACTTTATTAACACAGGTAATTTCTGCAGAAGTGTTTGCAGAGACAGGCAAGATTTTTCTGGTGTCTGTTTCACTGAACAAAGACTCATGAGTACTGGCTAGGCTGGACTCAGAAGTCAGCAGGACCTCTGGGTCCTCTGCTGAGAAATTTGTGCAGGGCAAGATTAAGGAAGTATTAGTAATTTCTGTCTTACTGGGAAGTAACACTGAGTTATCCATGGTACAGGGTGGAATTACAGGAACTTCAATTTCACACAAAAGGAGCTCTGAATCACTCGCTGAATCAGCCAAAGGTGCTGAAGCAGGCGAGTCCTCAGGAACTGAGGAAGTGGAACAATCTCCACTTGACAGTGTGTCTTCCCTGGTATCAACTGATTGAATCGCATAAAAATCGTCCAGAATCATTCTCCACACATCGATCAATGGAGCCACAAAGTCATACCCACACACACCAGTTTTTATTAGGTTATAGGCAGACTTAATGCATGCATTCAACACTAATTCACTTTTTGCACTGTAAAACTGACAAAATGAACTTGCATCTTTCTTCCATTCATAGACCAGGGCTTCCATCTCTCCTCTCTCAAATGGAGGATCCCATGCATATTTAACAGCTGAGAATTCCGGCTGATCATAGTTTGCAAATGTGTTAGTGGCAGAAACATACATTGGGTTATTTAGCAGGTGATTGGCCGATTTCTTATTCCTAAGGATCTCCAATACCTGTAGCAAGTGTTGAACTGTAGTGTATGCAAATTTCCCTTGCTGCACGAATAAATTGATCTGTTCAATACTCTGTAATATATCTTCATAATCATATTCAGATAATTCATTTAAACAAGAACTTTTATTTTCCCTGGCTAGCAATGAAACTTCATTAGTAGTTTCATAGGTCCATTTGACTCCCCTGAATGGTGACTGAATTTCATTATCTACTACTGGCGGAGTCTCATTACAGATCTGATGCGCAGTCGCCAAGGGCAACGACTCCGCTGATTGTAACGCTTTTCTTTTGGAGCGTTTACGTTTGGCTTTAGACCCTGCTGCCTTAGCAGAAGAAAAGTTATCAGAACAATTATCTGCTTGCTGATTATTTTTGTAGGCAGTAGAAGGAGCAGCTGATTGACAAGCTGCCAGGAGCTTATCAAAAGGGCTAGGCAAATCGGTTTTGCGCAGCCAGTTATGGATCACAAACGCTAGAAATTCCAGTGGTCTTACTTTTAAATTGGTATGATCCAAGACATCGTAGGCCCACTGAAACAATCTTCCCTTAAATAAGACATAAACTAGCTGGGGGGCCCACGTTGAAACAGGAGTAGCCTGGAGCTTGGCATTGGCCAGGAACCTGGTACATTCAGAAAAAAACTCATTTTCTGTTTCAGAATTGAGCTTCTCAAATTTCTTAAAGGAACAGGAACCATAACAAACAGTGTCATTTTTGCTGGGAACCCCCCCCCCACAATGGGGATTGGTAATGGGGCTACCATAATGTTAAGCTTGGAGGTGTAATCTCCACAGTCAGCATACAACACATAAGCTGACGTGAAGGAGGTACACACACCAGCACAAGGGATCAGGATATCCCCAGTTTAGTGGAGGAGAGGACTGACTCCAATAGGAGATTGTGGCGCACAGAGCCGGTGCAGATCCGAACAGCCACAAACAACACTTTCGTAATAACGTCTCAGCGCAAAGTAGCGCTGAGCGCATAAACCAGGACTGAGGAGATCAGAATAAGTAGACAGAATGAACGCTTGCTAGCTAGCGGCTACTTAGCGACAGCAAGCGTCCAAAACCAGACAGACTGGAATGAGGCAGCCAGTGCGTTGCGGCGATGGCGTGCCTCACAAAGACAGGACAGGATAGTCAGAAAATAGCAGGATCGAGACAGATGAACGTAACACAGATAAATATACAATAAGTATGTTTTCCTAGCGTATTACAATTACAGCTATCAATGAAACTCTTTGTAAGGTCTGACTAACATATGTATATATCGGCAATGAACCGATATATGACATAAGCAGGAACGCTGACTAGGACTGGAGTAATACAGGGAACAGGATTCAGAAGGATTCGTTATCTCTTCGCAGAGATGAACGCAATCCACAAACAGGACCAGGAACAGGATAACTAGCTCAGCACGGGTGTTCACGGTACGCGCAAACTACCAAAACGTGCTGGAAAACTGACTAACTGAACACAGGAAATAAACAGTTCGTGTACGTATATATCAGCGACACTGATATATCAACGTAACACGAATACAAGGAAAATAACAAAATGCGCAAGTATGCGTATATATTGGCGATGAACCAATATATGACACAAGACAAGCAAGTAGCAACTTCTAGAACAAGAGCAGAACTAGGAGGACTCGCTGACCCCTTCGCAGGAGTCAGCGCAGTCCACACGGACCAGGAACGAGGTGGGGCACGAGCAGAGTAACAGATACAATCTGAGACTATGGTAGCCCATGAGACATTGCAGGAAGCAGTTCTTTATACTGAGGTCATCCAATGGGAGCAGACCTGCAGATTCCCACACAAGTGAATGGTAATTAATCACAGGCTGATAGCAGGAAAAGGCAGACAATGATATGCAGCCTGCAGGAAAGGGACTGCCCCTCCACTGCAGCAGACAATGTTTGTTTACACAAGAGCATGTTAAACTGTCATTAATTTCAGAGTGACTGCAGATGGAATCAGCAACTAGTTTAAGTGCAAACCAAACTATGCAAGAAAATGCATTTAATGACATCAGAACTGCTTGGGTTACAATACCACTGCAGCCAGCAGTAAACGCTGCAGACATGATCATAACAATGATAACACAGAGTCCCTAGTCTTGGGTGTGAGGTCAGTGGTCTCAACACCCTGGAACTAGTCTGAAGTATAACACAATGATAACACAGAGTCCCTAGTCTTGGGTGTGAGGTCCGTGGTCTCAACACCCTGGAACTAGTCTGAAGTATAACACAATGATAACACAGAGTCCCTAGTCTTGGGTGTGAGGTCTGTGGTCTCAACACCCTGGAACTAGTCTGAAGTATAACACAATGATAACACAGAAGTAATCTGGCTCAGTGTGAATTCCCAGGTCCTCCTGGTTCTAACACACTGTGGGATCTGACTATGGTCTGAGTGCTTCCACGTAAGTGTTCGCAACGGCAGACAACTTGAGACTGACCAGCAGGAACTATATATACAGTGGAGGAAATAATTATTTGACCCCTCACTGATTTTGTAAGTTTGTCCAATGACAAAGAAATGAAAAGTCTCAGAACAGTATCATTTCAATGGTAGGTTTATTTTAACAGTGGCAGGTAGCACATCAAAAGGAAAATCGAAAAAAGAACCTTAAATAAAAGATAGCAACTGATTTGCATTTCATTGAGTGAAATAAGTTTTTGAACCCTCTAACAATAAAAGACTTAATACTTTGTGGAAAAACCCTTGTTTGCAAGCACAGAGGTCAAACGTTTCTTGTAATTAATGACCAAGTTTGCACACATTTTAAGAGGAATGTTGGTCCACTCCTCTTTGCAGATCATCTCTAAATCCCTAAGGTTTCGAGGCTGTCTCTGTGCAACTCTGAGCTTGAGCTCCCTCAATAGGTTTTCTATTGGATTAAGGTCCGGAGACTGACTAGGCCACTCCATGACCTTAATGTGCTTCTTCTTGAGCCACTCCTTTGTTGCCTTTGCTGTATGTTTTGGGTCATTGTCATGCTGGAACACCCATCCACGACCCATTTTCAGTTTCCTGGCAGAGGGAAGGAGGTTGTCGTTCAGGATTTCACGATACATGGCTCCGTCCATTTTCCCGTTAATGCGATTAAGTTGTCCTGTGCCCTTAGCAGAAAACCACCCCCAAAGCAAAATGTTTCCACCCCCATGCTTGACGGTGGGGACGGTTTTTATTGGGGGGTCATAGGCAGCATTTTTCTTCCTCCAAACACAGCGAGTTGAGTTAATGCCAAAGAGCTCTATTTTGGTCTCATCAGACCACAGCACCTTCTCCCAGTCACTCACAGAATCATTCAGGTGTTCATTGGCAAACTTCAGACGGGCCTGCACATGTGCCTTCTTGAGCAGGGGGACCTTGCGAGCCCTGCAGGATTTTAATCCATTGCGGTGTAATGTGTTTCCAATGGTTTTCTTGGTGACTGTGGTCCCTGCTAATTTGAGGTCATTCACTAACTCCTCCCGTGTAGTTCTAGGATGCTTTTTCACCTTTCTCAGAACCATTGACACCCCACGAGGTGAGATCTTGCGTGGAGCCCCAGAGCGAGGTCGATTGATGGTCATTTTGTGCTCCTTCCATTTTCGAACAATCGCACCAACAGTTGTCACCTTCTCTCCCAGCTTCTTGCTAATGGTTTTGTAGCCCATTCCAGCCTTGTGCAGGTCTACAATTTTGTCTCTGACATCCTTGGACAGCTCTTTGGTCTTTCCCATGATGGAGAGTTTGGAGTCTGCTTGATTGATTGATTCTGTGGACAGGTGTCTTTTATACAGGTGACTAGTTAAGACAGGTGTCCTTAATGAGGGTGACTAATTGAGTAGAAGTGTCTAACCACTCTGTGGGAGCCAGAACTCTTAATGGTTGGTAGGGGTTCAAAAACTTATTTCACTCAATGAAATGCAAATCAGTTGCTATCTTTTATTTAAGGTTATTTTTTCGATTTTCCTTTTGATGTGCTATCTGCCACTGTTAAAATAAACCTACCATTGAAATGATACTGTTCTGAGACTTTTCATTTCTTTGTCATTGGACAAACTTACAAAATCAGTGAGGGGTCAAATAATTATTTCCTCCACTGTAGAGCGGCGCAACCCAGCGCCACCCATCACCGATCAACCAATAGCCACTTGCTCTGAGGTCAGCTGACCAACCTAGTCAGCTGATCCCTCCTTGTTTGTCATAAAGGTTCTGCCTCTCAGTGCGCGCGCACGTATTCCTCAACCTGTGTGAACTAACAGACCCAGCCACACCAGACGCACGCTACTGCGTGCAAACCGCCACGCTGGACGCGGAATCAGCCGCCTTGCTGACCAGTACACGCGGCGGCTTTTCCGCGATCTATTACAGTACCCCCCCCCCCCCCTGAGGAGTGGACTCCGGACACTTCCTACCAGGCTTTCCAGGATGTAAGTCATGGAATTCCTTTTTTAATTCCCCTGCGTGCATGCGACAATCCGGCACCCAAGTTCTCTCCTCTATGCCATATCCCTTCCAGTGAACCAGATACTGCACAGAGTTCTGCACAAGCCGGGAGTCCAGAATCTTTTCTATCTCATACTCAGGTTGGTCATCAATCAACACGGGGGAGGGGGGGGGGAGTGGAATCCACGTGCACTGCCAGCTTGAGTAAGGACACAGAGAATGATCTCACACCTCGCATGCTGGTAGGGAGATCAATAGCATAAGTGACATTATTGATTTTTCTGGTCACTGGAAAGGGACCTACAAATCTAGAGCCAAATGTCGTGTGGACACCAAGACCAAATCCCCTGGAGAGAATTCCCACTCTATGGAATGTCTCTTGTCAGCCTGTTTCTTCTGGTTCTGAAAAGCCCTTCCCAAATTTCTTTCAACCATTCCCCAAATTTGCTTTAAGGACCTCTGCCAATCCTCCAGGGCTGGAAACGGAGTAGAAGCCACTGGCAATGGGGCAAACTTAGGTGACCTTCCTGACACCACCTGAAATGGGGAAAATCCTGAAGAGGGACTTTTCAGATTGTTGTGTGTAAATTCTGCAAACGGCAAAAATTTTACCCAGTCGGTTTGTGCATCTGCAACATAACATCTCAGAAACTGAGACTGACTCTTTTGGTCTGGCCATTGGTCTGTGGGTGGTAGCCTGATGAAAAAGAAAGATCCATGTCTAACTGATGGCAGAATGTCCTCTAAAACTTAGTTACAAATTGGACTCCCTGATCTGACACTACATTTTCCGGAATGCCATGCAGCCGGAAAATGTGCTGGATGAAGAGATCAGCCAATTCCTGGGCCAAGGGGAGTCCTTTCAGGGGGACAAAATGAGCCATCTTACTGAATCGATCAACTACCATCCAAAAGACTGTCATGCCCTCAGACTTGGGGAGTTCGCCCACAAAATCCATGGACAAATGGGTCCAAGGTTCACTCGGAACTGGTAATTAGTGGTGCTCATCTGAGCTAGGATATCCGAGGTACTCGGATATCCTAGCTCTTTTTTCACTATTCGAGCTCGAATACCGAGCTCGAATAGTATTAGCTATCTGGGCTGTGCTATCCGAGCGCACTCGGATAGCAAGCAGCTATCCGGAGATATCCTAGCTATCCGAGCTCGGATAGCGTCACGAGCTCAGATAGCATCACGACAGACATCACCTCGAGTCCTCACAAGCGAATCAGAGGGCTCCCAGCCCTCTGACTGCAGCCAATCACAGAGGGGGAGCCTGGCCAAGCCCTCCTCTATAAATAGCGGACGCCATCTTGCCTCACTCATCCTGCTTGCGACTTACTGACTGATAGTACTGAGAGACTGCTCCAGTGCTTTTTGTCTGTGTGCAAGTGCATTTCTATTGTTCTAAACCAAGCGTTTTTACACTCCAACACATGATATTCAACTGTATTGCTTTGTATTGTAGATAGATTGTATTTTAGGCAGTTTAGTTTGTGTGATTACTAGGGACTAGGAAGGGAGACAGTCTGTCACTGGTGCTGCTGCAGGCCTGCAGCCAGTAGTGTTGGGCGAACACCTGGATGTTCGGGTTCGCGAACGTTCGCCGAACATGGCCGCGATGTTCGGGTGTTCGCGCCGAACTCCGAACATAATGGGAGTCAATGGGGACCCAAACTTTCGTGCTTTGTAAAGCTTCCTTACATGCTACATACCCCAAATTTGCAGGGTATGTGCACCTTGGGAGTGGGTACAAGAGGAAAACAAATATTTGAAAAAGAGCTTATAGTTTTTGAGAAAATTGATTGTAAAGTTTCAAAGGAAAAAATGTCTTTTAAATGCGGAAAATGTCATTTTTCTTTGCACAGGTAACATGCTTTTTGTCGCCATGCAGTCATAAATGTAATACAGATAAGAGGTTCCAGGAAAAGGGACCGGTATCGCTAACCCAGCAGCAGCACACGTGATGGAACAGGAGGAGGGCGGCGCAGGAGGAGAAGGCCACGCTTTGAGACACAACAACCCAGGCCTTGCATGAGGACAAGAAGCGTGCGGATAGCAATGCATTTTGTCGCCATGCAGTCATAAATGTAATACAGATGAGAGGTTCAATAAACAGGGACCGGAAACGCTAACCCATCACAGATGTTCATTGTTCATGTTACTTGGTTGAGGTCCGGGAGTGTTGCGTAGTCGTTTCCAATCCAGGATTGATTCATTTTAATTTGAGTCAGACGGTTTGCATTTTCTGTGGAGAGACGGATACGCCGATCTGTGACGATGTCTCCGGCAGCACTGAAACAGCGTTCCGACATAACGCTGGCTGCCGGGCAAGCCAGCACCTCTATTGCGTACATTGCCAGTTCGTGCCAGGTGTCTAGCTTCGATACCCAATAGTTGAAGGGTGCAGATGGATTGTTCAACACAGCTACGCCATCTGACATGTAGTCCTTGACCATCTTCTCCAGGCGATCAGTGTTGGAGGTGGATCTGCACGTTTGCTGTTCTGTGGGCTGCTGCATGGGTGTCAGAAAATTTTCCCACTCCAAGGACACTGCCGATACCATTCCCTTTTGGGCACTAGCTGCGGCTTGTGTTGTTTGCTGCCCTCCTGGTCATCCTGGGTTTGCGGAAGTCAATCTGTCGGCGTACAACTGGCTAGAGGAGGGGGAGGATGTCAATCTCCTCTCTAAAGTCTCCACAAGGGCCTGCTGGTATTCTTCCATTTTTACCTGTCTGACTCTTTCTTCAAGCAGTTTTGGAACATTGTGTTTGTACCGTGGATCCAGAAGGGTATAAACCCAGTAATTGGTGTTGTCCAGAATGCGCACAATGCGTGGGTCGCGTTCAATGCAGTCTAGCATGAATTGAGCCATGTGTGCCAGAGTCCTGCCAGAATCCTCATCAACCTCTTGTGAGCATTGTGATAGTTGTGATGCATCATAGTCGTCACCTTCTTCCTGGTCTGCTTCTGCTGACCATTCGCGCTGAATTGTGGAAGTCCAACGTGCACCGCTCTGGCCCTCGTCAGTGGTGGCATTAAATTCCTGCTCCAACTCCATCTGTTCCTCCTCCTCTTCTTCGCCATAGCTGCTGGGGCCAGCGTTTCCTGAGGCAGATGGCCTGATGTTGGTATCATCACGCTGATCGTTTTCTCCTTCAGATTCCCCCAGTTGCATCATGACAGCTGTTTCCTTGATTTTCAACATTGACTTCTTCAGTAAACACAGCAGTGGTATGGTAATGCTGACTGAAGAGTTGTCACTGCTCACAAGCAACGTGGATTGCTCAAAATTTTGGAGGACTTGGCAGAGGTCCAACATGTTGGCCCAATCAGATCCACAGAAGCTTGGCAGCTGTCCGGATGTGCCTCGGTACTGCGCCGTCATGTACTGGACCACTGCACTCTTCTGCTCACAAAAGCGGGCTAGCATGTGCAGCGTAGAATTCCAGCGCGTAGGGACATCACACAGCAAGCGATGGTGGGGGAGATTGAAGCGCTCCTGCATCTTGGCGAGTGCCCCTGAAGCAGTACTGAGTATGGTGAGGTGAGGAGCACTCCAGCAGCAAAAGGTGAGCCACGACCCCGTCCCAGTATCCCTTGAGACCAGTGCAGTCAAACAGATGTATGGGTCGGCACCACCAATAGTAAATAAAGCTCTTTTAATAGCTCAAAGCATAGCAGTGACAGATGCTGTTTCAGGCTGACAAGCCCTTCCTCAAACTGCTGACAACATGAACATACACCAACACCATCTTTATACACCCACTATGTGGGCGGGACTACCAGCGGACCTGATGGGAACCTGAAAAAAGAGCCACATAGAGAGCATGACTCACCCCAAGCCAAAAAAATGTCAGACGCTAAGCAGGAACCTCTCCTGGTGCTGCCTCTCCGTGTCCGCGCACATAACTGCCGCCGACCATTTAGGATCAAGGCCCAGCACCGCCTAGCGTGACGTCTTAGCTCATGGCCGACGTACACGCTATTGCACAGTCATCGGACCCCGCAAAGCGTCATGGGGGAGTGGTGGGTGTCATAGTAACACCGGACGCTGCGCATAATCCTCATGCAGCGCCGCCTCCAGAGACCAGGCCAATCAGCGCAGGAGAAAGCCGCCGGCCAATAGCCTATGAGGCCATACGCTGCAGAATAACAACACACTCTGTGTGCCGTATACATTCTCACAATGTGTCACAGGTAAATGCTAGGCAATCCGGGATTGACATGTAATGTTGAAAAATAATTAACATATGCTCTCCATGACTTGGCTCAAGAGGAACTATAAAAATATACACAATTAAAATGTAATACACACTTACAGATCCCACATCAGGTCAGCTGCATACTCCAGCTAAAAACAGGAAAAGAGCATCTAGAAAAAGGAAAAAGGAAAAAATGTATCAGACAAATCAGACAATTACTATTGGTGGTGCCGACCCATACATCTGTTTGACTGCACTGGTCTCAAGGGACACTGGGACGGGGTCATGGCACACCTTTTGCTGCTGGAGTGCTCCTCACCTCACCATACTTTGTATCTTGGAGTGTCTCTGTGAGAAGAAGCACCCTGCTATAAAATGGCTGAGGCGATCACGGTGGACACATTCTACTACAATGAAGCACAGACCTCTGAGATCTTGGCCCTGGACGAGGGTGATGTTGAATTTTTACAAACACCTGACATTAGGTCTCTCCAGAGAGATTTGGAGATGACCAGAAAACGTAGAGCGAATCTACACCTCCATGCTAAGACTCTGGGGGAGTATTGCAGAGTGAGGAGGATCCCACGTGCAATCAGATCACAGATAGCTCCAATTATGTTTCCGCAGGATGCAGCTTTCACGAAAGTATGGGAGTGTATTTGGAACAAAGCGTTGTTTGACGCAATGCTACATACCATAGTAAGAATACACCAGGAGCTGCCACTCCTGGACGCGAAAATAGAGCTATCCATCACTCAGATTAAGAACAATATGACACCAGGTGATTTTTCACAATATATGGAAAATCTTGATAAGAAAATGGAGGAGTTTGTCAAAGCGGTACAGAGTGAGAAAAGAGGGAAGTTTGCACGGGACTCGGCTGACTATACTTCAGGTTATGTATATGCCTGGCAGAGACAACCTGCACCAAGACGCCCAGGACCCAAGGGAGGGAAGCCTCCTCGAGGCCGCAAACCAAGAAATCCAGGTTCAGGCTCAGGTGCTGATCCTGCATCTGATGCCTCGGGGGCCGAGTCTAGAGACCCATCCCCAAACGTCAATATCGGGGGAGGGTCAGGAGAGGTGGGTGGAGACGCAGGAAGCGCTGGGAAAGGAGGTCAACCAGTGAGTCCCAGGGTGCTGAGACCCAGGAAGTAAGAGATTCTCTTGTTGTTAATATCTCCTCATATCCCTTGACAAAAGATGAAATAGAGGTCTTGGAATTAGGTCTATCATTTTGCCCTACGCATTTTCCTAATTTTTTCGAACTTGATCAAGAATTGTACCGCTTCTTCAGGTCATTGAAATTGAAACAGTTCTTTTCCACTATACCGCAGTTTGCTAGTCGAACAGCACCAGTTGAGGGATGCTTTGAATTAAAAACATTGGGCTTGAGGAATCGAAGTGACTTTTTACCACCTAGTCACCCGGTAATTGACACTTATATCAGCAAGGTACAGGAGGATGTCCAGAGATTAGAGGTGGACTTTCAGCATGGTTCTTATAGGGTTCAATGCAATTTGACACCGGCTCAGCGGAAAGCAGTGGGTACACTTCAGACGAACACTGCCATTACGGTCCGCCCGGCTGACAAGGGTGGGGCCGTGGTTGTAATGGACACTACCATGTATGAGGCTGAGGTGCTACGCCAGTTGGCGGATACTGAGGTGTATGAACCAATTGGTTATGATCCTGTATTGCTGATTAGATCCAAAATTGAAATAATATTAAACAAGGCATTGCAAACTGGTGTTATTGATGAGAGTCTGTGTAGGTATCTAAGGGAGGATTTTCCTAAAACTCCCCATTTGTATATACTGCCCAAGATACACAAGCGGTTGGACCGACCACCAGGAAGGCCCATTGTGGCTGGAGTTGGCTCTATATTTGTTCCTATAGCCAAATTCCTTGATGGTCTGCTCCAACCACTGGTACAAGCTTTACCCTCGTATCTGCGGGATACATCCATGTTCTTGGATAAACTTAAGACGTTGGATATTGACAGCGATGTCTTGTTGGTGACCATGGATGTTGAAAGCCTCTACACCTCCATCCCACATGATGGAGGTGTGGAGGCTGTGGATTGGTACCTTATGACATGCAGTGATCTAACGGCGGAACAACGCAAGTTCGCAGTAACATTGTTGGAGATTGTCTTAAAATTCAATTATTTTTCTTTTGCAGGAGCCTACTATATACAGAAACGCGGCACTGCGATGGGCTCGAATGTGGCCCCCTCCTATGCAAATTTATACATGGGGCTCTTTGAAGAGGCCTTTGTGTATACAAACTTATTATTCCACCAGCACGCTTTGTGCTGGTGGCGTTTTATTGATGATATCTTTTGCGTATGGAGGGGGCCACCGAGCAGCCTGCAGAAGTTCGTATCACAGCTTCATGATTTGTGTCCTTATGTGCGGCTTACGGTTCACGCTGATGTAACTAGCGTCCCATTTTTGGACGTTGTGGTTTCCCGTGGTGCCACAGGGGTGATGACAGATTTATATGTCAAAAGCACGGATCGTAATTCAGTGCTCCATTTCGATAGTTTTCACCCCACTGGCACCAAGGTTGGAATTCCACATGGTCAGCTCGCACGAGTTGCCAGAATTGTCAGTGATGAATCGATTCGGGAGGCACGTGGACGTGAGATGGTAGATAAATTTAAAAAAAGAGGTTATCCTGACCAATGCTTTGGGCCTAGGTCCAGGAGGGGTGCGGAAAGAACTGGGGTCAAACTTCCTTTTGTCTCCACATTTAATGTCTGCAGTGATGCTATTACCCATAGCATCCGCAGACACTGGCACATTTTGAGAGATGGGTTGCCCATGGTGGCTGAATTTAGGTACCCTCCCCTTATGTCCTTTAAACGCGCTCCGACGGTCCGAGATAAAATCACGGCGGGTGCGCCCGTGCAGGCAGAGGGGGGTCGTCGTGGTATGTACCCGTGTCTCTGTTGCCACATGTGCAATAATGTGATCAGAGGCAAAAGCTTTTCGCATCCTTCCCTGTTTGCGCCCATACCCATCAATGGTTTATATAATTGTGATTCCACATTTGTGGTTTATATGCTAAAATGTCCCTGTGGTCTATCATATGTTGGTAAGACTACGCAGCGTTTGAAAGATCGCATTTCTTCGCATAAATCCAACATACGGAATCCACAATGTAATTTGACAGTAGCGGAGCATTTTCACAACTGTCAACATTCTGTCTCTCAGTTGAGGGTTACTGTTATTGATGGGGTTCCTATGGGTTTCAGGGGAGGTAGTCGCGATAAGAAATTGCTTCGTAAAGAGGCGTATTGGATTAGGAGATTGGGGACAATGGGGCCAGGTGGTCTGAACAAAGAATACGATCTTAGGTTCTGTATATGACTTGTTATTTGAATGTGCACACTGTGATTTGTCTGATACATTTTTTCCTTTTTCCTTTTTCTAGATGCTCTTTTCCTGTTTTTATCTGGAGTATGCAGCTGACCTGATGTGGGATCTGTAAGTGTGTATTACATTTTAATTGTGTATATTTTTATAGTTCCTCTTGAGCCAAGTCATGGAGAGCATATGTTAATTATTTTTCAACATTACATGTCAATCCCGGATTGCCTAGCATTTACCTATGAAACATTGTGAGAATGTATACGGCACACAGAGTGTGTTGTCATTCTGCAGCGTATGGCCTCATAGGCTATTGGCCGGCGGCTTTCTCCTGCGCTGATTGGCCTGGTCTCTGGAGGCGGCGCTGCATGAGGATTATGCGCAGCGCCGGTGTTACTATGACACCCACCACTCCCCCATGACGCTTTGCGGGGTCCGATGACTGTGTCTGACATTTTTTTGGCTTGGGACGAGTCATGCTCTCTATGTGGCTCTTTTTTCAGGTTCCCATCAGGTCCGCTGGTAGTCCCGCCCACATAGTGGGTGTATAAAGATGGTGTTGGTGTATGTTCATGTTGTCAGCAGTTTGAGGAAGGGCTTGTCAGCCCGAAACAGCGTCTGTCACTGCTATGCTTTGAGCTATTAAAAGAGCTTTATTTACTATTGGTGGTGCCGACCCATACATCTGTTTGCCTGAAGCAGTACTGGAATTTCTACAATGTTTGGCCACTTGTCGCACCTTCAACAGAAGATCGGCCACGCCTGGGTATGTCCTCAGGAACCGCTGAACTACTAGGTTCATCACGTGCGCCAGGCAAGGGATGTGTGTCAGCTTAGCCAACCTTAAAGCGTGAATGAGATTACTCCCATTATCACACACAACCATGCCCGGTTTCAGGTCCAGCGGTGCCAGCCACAAATCCGTCTGTTCCTTTATTCCCCTCCAAATTTCCTCCCCTGTGTGCTGCTTATCCCCAAGGCAGATCAGCTTCAGCAACGCTTGCTGATGCATGCCAACAGCTGTGCTGCACTGCTTCCACGATCCTACTGCTGCTGGGCTAGCGTTTCCGGATGAGGTACAGCTTTGAGATGCGTTGGAGGAGGAGTCAGAGAGGTAGGTGCTGCTGTTGTTATCCAGTGGGAGGGACGGCGGTGCAGCTGTTTGCGGCGTGGGCAACACCCGCGCCGTAGCAGGTGAGGAATCGCTGCCAGGCTCCACAAGGTTCACCCAGTGCGCGATAAGGGAGATGTATCGACCCTGGCCGAACGCACTCATCCAGGTGTCAGTGGTGAGGTGAACCTTGCAGGCAACGGCATTCTTCAAGCTTCTGGTTATTTTGCTGACCACGTGCTCATGTAACTCAGGCACTGCAGAGCGCGCAAAGTGGTAGCGGCTGGGAACCACGTAACGTGGGATGGCCACTGACATCATGCTCTTGAAGCTGTTTGTCTCCACCACTCGATGTGGCAGCATTTTGCAGGCCAGAAGCTTGGCTATGCTGGCTGTTAGTGCCACGGCCCGGGGGTCATTTGCTGGCAATTTTCTCTTGAGCTCGAACATCTCCGAGACAGACAACTGAACCGTAGGGCTGCACACTGAAGGGCTGTTGGTTTTGTGTTTGATGAAGACTGGGAGACCTCAAGAGCACTATTCCGGAAAGTGACAGTGTCAGCGTCGTCTGATGTTTGTGAATGTTGTTGTGAACCACGCAATGGCTGGGCTACTGCTGCTGCTGAGGAGAGTCTGGCGGTGAGTCTGGTGACCCCAAGGGAGGCAGTGTTGCTGGTACCCTGTCCTGCCACGTTTGCCCACAGAGTGGGATGTTTGGATACCATGTGGCGGGTCATGCTGGTGGTGGAGAGGTTGTTAATATTTTTCCCCCTGCTCAGGCGGGTCTTGCACACCTTGCAAATCACCATGGTACCATCCTCACTGCAGTCTTCAAAGAAAGGCCAGACTTTGGAGCACCTGCCTTGCTGGCGATTTCTGTTTGCGCCTCTTTTGCGTCTCACTTGAGCTTCCACACTTGTGGTGTCTGAAATTTTGCGCCGCCTACCTTGTGGCACAAGGCGAACTCGTGCAGCAGTGGGTTCTTCAACAGACTCATCTGTGCTGCTACGACGGCGATGTTCTCCTTCACATACAAAATCTGGGTCTGTGTCCACATTGTCCAAACCCTCCTCTTCCATCTCCTCAAACTCGTCATATGTGATTGTGGGCCGCCGCCGTGGAGTAGAGCTCCCCAGAACAATCTCTGCGCAGCTCACTCCAACGTCGTCTTCCAGATCTTCTCGGCCGACCTCCTGCAATTGAAACCCCTCCTGCACAACTTGCTTTGGGATTTGGGTTTCAAAGTCCTCGGACTCGCCTTGCATTTCAGTGCGCGGTGCATTTCCCACAGTAAATGGTTGTGAATCTGGGCACAACATTTCTGCCTGTTCCATTGACCTTTGAAAGGTGGAAGTTTGTTGGGCTGGGAATAGCTCCTGCGAATACCCCATTGTGTCCTGAGGAAATTCTTTGGACTGGTTATTTGGCAGTTGTGTGCGTGGTGTCGCTGCCCGTTGTGTCAGCTTTGTGCCTACTGGCTCCTTGTAACTGGCTGAGGACTCGGACCTCGTGCGTGATGTGCTGGTGCTGCTTAACCCACTGCTGGGCGCTTGAGAGGTCATCCAATTAATTATCTGGTCCTGCTCTTTTGGATTTGTGAGGGTTGATTTCCTGGACAACATGGGCGGTATTGAGTGGGTTTTCTTCGGTGCTCCACTGTGGCCTGTACGTGAACCGTCAGGGGAAACACCTATTCCCTTGCCCCTCCCTCTTTCACAGGATTTCTTCTTCTTTTCACTTATCCTTAAAGTACACGCTGACTGGCAGCAGTACAGTGGCAGTACAGAAATGCTATATAGTGGTGGGTGAGCGGTGTACTACTATTCCCAGCAGCGACACAGAGCACAATGCTATACAGTGGTGGGTGAGCAGTGTACTACTATTCCCAGCAGCGACACAGAGCACAATGCTATACAGTGGTGGGTGAGCGGTGTACTACTATTCCCAGCAGCGACACAGAGCACAATGCTATACAGTGGTGGGTGAGCGGTGTACTACTATTCCCAGCAGCGACACAGAGCACAATGCTATACAGTGGTGGGTGAGCGGTGTACTACTATTCCCAGCAGCGACACAGAGCACAATGCTATACAGTGGTGGGTGAGCAGTGTACTACTATTCCCAGCAGCGACACAGAGCACAATGCTATACAGTGGTTGGTGAGCGGTGTACTACTATTCCCAGCAGCGACACAGAGCACAATGCTATACAGTGGTGGGTGAGCGGTGTACTACTGTTCCCAGCAGCGACACAGAGCACAATGCTATACAGTGGTGGGTGAGCGGTGTACTACTATTCCCAGCAGCGACACAGAGCACAATGCTATACAGTGGTGGGTGAGCGGTGTACTACTGTTCCCAGCAGAGACACAGAGCACAATGCTATACAGTGGTGGATGAGCGGTGTACTACTATTCCCAGCAGCGACACAGAGCACAATGCTATACAGTGGTGGGTGAGCGGTGTACTACTGTTCCCAGCAGCGACACAGAGCACAATGCTATACAGTGGTGGGTGAGCGGTGTACTACTATTCCCAGCAGCGACACAGAGCACAATGCTATACAGTGGCGGGTGAGCGGTGTACTACTGTTCCCAGCAGAGACACAGAGTGGCAGTAAACACAATGCTATACAGTGGTGGGTGAGCGAGGTACACAGAGTGGCAGTAAACACAATGCTATATAGTGTGGGTGAGCGGTGTACTACTGTTCCCAGCAGCGACACAATGACTGGGGGGACCCTGGCTAGCCTGGCTGGAGAGAGAACTACCCTGCCTGCCTACCCAAAGCTAAACCCACAGACAAATGGCGGAGAAATGACGTGGATCGGGTATTTATTTACCCGAACCACGTGACCCGTTCGGCCAATCAGAGCGCATTCGGGTCTGAACCACGTGACCCGTTCGGCCAATCACAGCGCTAGCCGAACGTTCGGGGAACGCTCGCCCATGCGCTCTTAGTTCGGCCATATGGCCGAACGGTTTGGCCGAACACCATCAGGTGTTCGGTCGAACTCGAACATCACCCGAACAGGGTGATGTTCTGCAGAACCCAAACAGTGGCGAACACTGTTCGCCCAACACTAGCAGCCAGCAGCTAGGCCCTGTGCCTAGGCAAGGCAGCTGTAACGATTGTGGAACTTTCCCCGTGATCAGCGCACAACGCGTGCGCTGACACGGCGGAGATCCTCCACAAGCGTATAATTTGCAGGAACCCAGCAAAAGGTGCTATGCACCTGTAGAGGGAAATTCCTGTCGGCAGATGGCGCTGGGGAGTGCAGAGGAACCAATCCTCTGTACCTCCACAAGTGCCAGACAGGAATTGTACGAAGCGCAGAACGCAATCACAAGAGAGGCGATTGCGAATGAGATTGAGCAAAAGGGATAGGTTGTATGTGTGTGCGCCAATCCAGTCGCCACTCCGCGACCGCGCACACACAACAGCAGATACGAAATAGGAACGCGATCGCGAGAGGTGCGATCGCGAGACGTGACACAAGGCAGAACAGAATAGAATACGAGGGTAGCAAAGGCACAGCAAATACAATAAGGAGATACGGAAAATAACAACCGCTAGCTAACCGCGAACACCGCACTCATTCGCAACAGTGCACGCGGTTATGCGCGATCTCCACGTGATAAGCACAATAGAGACAAGCACGCCTAACTAACCATAAACAGACAAACATGAAACAGGGGACGCGAGCGCTTGCTTAACGGTTACCTCACCGAGCCTGTAGCAAGCGCAGCGGACAAGACAGACACACGAAAAACAAGAACTAGGCAGGAAGGATCCACCGCTCTTCCGCCAGAGCAAGTGTGATCCAAGCAGGAACACAGATCAGAAAGATCCACAGCCGCTAACGCTAGCGGCTAGTGCGATCTCAGCAAGACAGAACGATTCGCTATCAACCGCCGTTGGTGACAGCGCAATCGCGACCGACAAGACAGAACAGAAGGATCCCCAGCGCTCGCACAAAGTAGCTAGCGCGATCCCAGGAAACAGAACAGAAGGATCCCCAGCGCTAGCACAAAGTAGCTAGCGCGATCCCAGGAAACAGAACAGAAGAGATAGCTGGCAGCAACCGCTGCACCAGCTATACTCCAAGAACATAGATCAGAACCATTTCCTGTCAACCACCATAGGGACAGGACAATGGCAAACAGGCAAGACAAGACAGAACAGGCAATACAGATAATACAACCTGACTGGGCTAGAAGGGGAGCCTAAAGCAACCCCCAGGAATTAACTATACTAGATAGCAATGGCTGACACTCCAGCAGTGTCCATCAGGAACTGAGCATGGAAGGGAAATGACCAGCAAAGCATTGTGGGAAAGACATAGTACTTATAGTACACGCCTCCAATGAATGTGGCCAGGCAATTTGCATGACAACATATGCAAATTCCTCTGCAAGCACAAGCTGCAAAACTGACAGAAACTCTTCTTTCCAGAGTCCTGCAGCATGCAAACTTACACAATGGTCAAAGGGCTGCCTGTCTGCACAGGCAGCTGAGCAAATCATCACAGTACCCCCCCCTCCAGGGTCGAATTCCAGACGACCCCCAAAACTGCTATTAGCAACAGACTCAAACTGAAGACTCATGAAGGTCGGGGCAGCCCGACAAGGTCCAATTCCAGAGTCAGTCCACCCGAAACCGACCTCATCGGAAACAGAAGCCACCGAAACATGCCCATCAGTACTACCAGTCTCAGTATAACACCCATCAGGACTGTGAACGCCAGAGAAGAAGCCATCGACACCCTCCAGACAATACCCACCACCTTCCACGGAGCGTCCGAAAATACCAAACCTGCCACAATACCTGTTCGAAGTGTCCCTTACAACACAAAAGCCACCGTTGATCTTATCCAGTGTACCAAGCAAAATTTCTCCCGGAATCTCCCAGAACCTTTTGAAGCTCCACAGAGATCCCAAGAGGGCAGAACAATCACCAGGCTCACATGGAGAATTACCAAGAACCCCCATGGAACCAATGACAATTCCGGATTCAGAATTACTAGGACACCCATCAAGATCAAGACTTTCAGGGACCACTTCTGGGCATGCAAGCAGGCAGGCCATATCAGAGCATGTCTCCACCGAGGAAGCATCTGAGTACGCTGGTAACCGAGACACACTTGGGCTTTCTGGGTCACAGAGCACACTGGGGTACACCAGCACAGGAGAACCCTCAGGACATGTCGGGGAACTGCCAGCCTCAGAGTCCAGCACGACAAGACCAAAACCAGTACCGGACAGAGAATCATCATGAGTGGAGGTCACAGGCACTGGACTTCCAAAAGAAGACTCGGATACAAATTCAGAAATTTCTGTGACAATAATATCATCTTTGACTACATATGAGTGAAGCTCCATCAGAGCTGAAAAGGTAGCCAGCAAGGCAGCAATGCCTACGGAAGAGGGTAACCCCTCAGAAGAACTTGGGGGGCAGGAGACATCTCCTACAAGTTCTGCACCCTTTGGGAGGAACTCGGAGACCTCCAGAACATCCAACAAGACCTCAGGAGCATCATTTTTCAAGTTTTCTAAAAAGGATTCTGAACTATCCATGTTACAGGGCAAAACTGGAACTTTATTTTGTGGACAGGGCAGATGTCCCAGGAATGGTTCCACCATAACCTGAGACTGGATCTCATCATCATGAGGGGAATGTACAGGTATATTTACTGGAACACACACTGACTCCCTAACTTCATTCTCACTGTACCCAGAATTCTGTGTGGCAGTCAAACTAGCTTGTAACTCCAAAACTGCAGAAAAACAAGTAAAAATAGCAGCAATACCTAGACGAGCCTCTAGGGGCAGGGCAGGAGATATTGTACAAGGCAATGTTGACTCATCCAGAGTACAGGGTGGAGAGTCAAAACTTCCCTCAGAGCAAGAAAGGGACTCACAAATGTCAGTGTGATTGGACATCATATTGTTATTCATGGTACAGGGCAGGTTCAGAGAAAGCGTCTCTGAATAAGGCAAAGAGGGTTCAGCATCAGATTCGCAAAACCGAAGCGCTGTCTCACTCTTAGATTCGGCTAACAATGTCGAATCCGAGGAATCAGAACGCAAAACCTGCGAATCAAAATTCACTTTAGGTTGTGAAACTGACGCTTCTATAGCGCAAACCTCCGCGATCTGCGGAGCAGACTGCAAGGCATCTAGGACCGAAACGCTGGAGCAACTGTCCCCAGGCAACGGGCCCTTACAGGTGTGAACAGGGTGAGACAGAGACTCATCTGCAGAAGAAATAGTGACATCAACAGGACAAGCTTTATTAGGCATATTAATTTTACTTTTGACGCTGCACAGTCGAGAAACTTTCCCCATAGCAGGGTCACAGACGGAAGATCTCAAAGATCTGTTTCTAAATGACAAAGGATCCCACACATCCTTGAGGAAACCGGCAGACTCATGCCGATCACAATCTGCAGGAACATCCGAGAAACAGGCATCAGATCGCACAGATTCAAACTGCACACTGTCAGGAGCGAATCCTTCAGGATTCGCACAGGAATCAACCACAGCGGCACACTCATTAATTTCAGATTGCACAAAGTCAAGACTCACATGCTTTACCCCAGAAAGGCAGGAACAATCATCCGACAACGATGTCTCTTTATTGGAATCAATTGGTTGGTGTGTGTGCAACTCATCCAAAATCGTTTGCCATACATAGATCACCAGATCCACATCATCCTTGTCACATTCATCGGAATCAATCAGAAGGTACATAGAGTCAAGACAAGCATTCAAGACATCTTCGCTTTTTGCGATGTAAAAATCGCAAAAGGCTTTCCAATCAAAATCGAATTCCTCCAGCAAGGCCCCAACATCCCAGGAAGCAAATGGGGGTTCAAACAGGCCAGTATCCAAATAATCTCCATAGGGGTGGAGTTCAGGAACAAGAACAGATTTTTTAACTGCTTTAATGTAGTGTGCGATCCTACCTATAGCAGGATCCACATAAGCTTTGGATTGGGGCAGAAAACCTGGAAACTGATCAGCAGATGCATTATAAACATCATTATCATACTGCATGGTTTTGCCCATTTCAGACTTGACAGAAATAACCTCTCTATCTGTGGTTGCCATGGGCAACGGATCTTTCCGCTGGGAAGCCTTCCTAGATCTTTTACGTTTAGACTAAAGGTACGTACAGACATGCGATAACGATCGTTCGTTACCAACGACGAACGATCAATTAAGGCGAGAAATGAAACGGTCGTTAGTAAAGGTGTGTTGGAAGTGCCAAACGATCAGATCGTTCCCGAACGAACGATGCGGAAGTGACGAACGTATGATGCAGTGCATCTATTATGCTAAACGTTATTCAGATCAATGAACCCGGAACGAACGTCATTGTTAATGGCTAGTAGGAAAGAGGAAGTTGCGCACAGATCGTTCGCCCAACGAAAGTTCGTTCAGTAGATTTCAGGAAGTGACGTAAAGCCATCTTATAAAAGGCTTAGCAACAGTATAGAGGTTGCTGCATTTGGTGTGGACGTTCGTTCGTTATTGTCGTGTTTCCAGTGCAGCAATGGCATCGCATATGTCCCAAAAACAGCGGGCTAGTGTTGCCTTATTAGTTTTGTTAAAAGTGCGTAAAAATTTGAAAGTGCTTAAGCAAAAGAGGAAAGGCCGTGCATGGGCAAAGAGCTGGCTCCAAGATAGAGATTTGATCTCACATGACAGCCTGTTACATGACCTCAGCATCTCTGCTCCAGATGATTATAGGAATTATCTGCGCATGCCGCAAGAAGCCTTCCACTATCTTTTACATGTGGTTACGCCATTAATTTCTAAGGAGGATACCTGGATGAGGAAGTCTATCACCCCAGAACAGCGCTTAACAGCTACCCTGCGCTTCCTGGCCACTGGACGCAGCCTCCAGGATTTAAAGTTTTCAACCGGAATTTCTCCGCAAGCTTTGGGTATCATAATTCCAGAAACGTGCCAAGCAATAATTGACGCCTTGAAGGGTGAATTTATGAAGGTATGTACATTTGATGTTGCATAACATGTTATTGAAGGGACGTTACACTGATAATGCTATGGTTGTGTCATAGAAAATCTATCCCAGTTTTCTGAATAATCTGTTGACAGGGCCGGCCCCCGGCATAGGCTGTAGAGGCTCCAGCCTCAGGGTGCAGTGTAGGAGGGGCCACAGATTTCATTCAGCTGTCATTCAGAATGGTTATGGAAGCAACGAGAAATAAGAAGAGGGGTTACATGGAAGTGAGTACAAGACAGATAAATACATATTAAGGTGTTGTGGAGGCTATGGGCCCTGTGGGCCTCTTAGTCTATTAGCAATCAGTGTGTGACAGCTGAGGTGGGAGGGGCGCACTTTGCTGGCTCAGCCTTGGGTGCTGTAGGACCTTGTCCCGGCTGTGGCTAGTGATGCAAGTTCCACTTGGCTAGTGTGATGTTTATGTAAGGAGTGTGTTTTAGGCTCTACTGCAGCCAAACAGACAACTAGCAATGGCAGCTATGTTAAATATATCTGTTTTTACAATGCACTCATGTGCTCTGTTTGTGTAGATTGTACTATAATAATAATAATAATGTTTGGCTACATGACTCTCAAATGTCTAATTTTATGTTATGTTCCATTTTTCAGTTTCCCCAAACACCACAGGAGTGGTTGGATATTGCTGCAGAATTCCACCGTTTATGGGACTTTCCAAACTGTGGCGGGGCTCTGGACGGAAAGCATATAAGAATTACTCCCCCTGGCAATACCGGTTCTTATTATTATAATTATAAGGGTTTTTTTAGTATAATTTTGATGGCCTTAGTTAATGCCAACTATCAGTTTTTATTTGTGGATATTGGCCGCAATGGGCGGCAGTCTGATGGTGGTGTCATCGAACAAACAACTTTTTTTGAACGCCTTACTAACAACCAGCTCAATGTACCGGACAATTCACTGACTGTCAACCACCTCAATTTTGTTTATGTTGCAGATGAGGCTTTTCCGTTACACCCACATATTTTGAAGCCATTCCCAAATAGAAATATTCAATACCGGCAAAAAATATTCAACTATCGTCTGTCCAGGGCCCGCATGATAGTGGAAAATGCCTTTGGCATCTTAGCCAGTAGATTCCGTGTGATGCATACTGCTATCAATCTGCGGATCGACAAGGTGGATACAGTTGTCTATGCGTGCTGTGTCCTGCACAACTTTCTTCGGCAACAGCACGCTCCCACATACTTTCCTGTGCACGCTGTGGACAGGGTGGACACTTCTACTGGGAATGTGGTAGAAGGTGAATGGAGAGCACAGCCACATGTCCTGACTGACCTGCAGCCCTGTCCGCCTCGAAATGCCACTACAGAGGCTAAAAATAATAGGGAGGCCTATGCTGACTATTTTCTTTCACGAGCTGGAGCTGTGGCCTGGCAAGATGCCAGTATAGTTTGAGTTGTTCTGTTTATTAACAATTGTGTTGCAACTTGTGTTTTCACGTACCTGTGATTAAATTTATGTTCATCTTCAAATGTGTTTGTTGTTAATCAACTACAAGTCAAGGCCCACATGTACCAGATATGTGTTAGGTCACACTTAACATTGCTTCCTACACATACTGGTTTAGACATGGAACATCATAATATGTGTTTTGAATTAGAGATTCATGTGGGTGTTGTTGTAGTTCCTTATTAACACAACCCAATAAACATGTGAGGCAGTGAACTTATATAGTCTACAATGGATATGCATGTTATTTAGACAGATTGGACCACACAATATAAATGTGCATAATTAACACTCAATTATATTAAATTTTTGGGATTAGATCCGAATACATAATTAGTCTAATGAATGCTCGTTGGTTCATTAACTATATGTATACCATTCAGAATGTTTACACAAAATGAAAAAGAGTGTTAATTATGTACTAATTATTCTGTGCTAATTGGGATGTCGTCTCCATACACAGTACTAATTAAAGCTAACCTGTACTACACAATTACTGTAGCTGTTAATGATAGGATATTGCCACAATGCAACAACAAGGAAAATTAAGTGTACATCAACTAAACAATGATACTAACTACACCATTAACACAATAACACCAGCGTTTCAGGTGAAGAAATACATTTTTATTAACACCTTTGTTGAATAAAATACAACAGTCTATGTAGAAGTAGTTTAAGATTGCCATTGTAACCAAAGTTGCCTTCCTCACAATTACACAGGGCTACCAAATATATACATAACGTAACAAAAAGGAACATAAGTACCCTCCAAAAATAAAAAAACAACACACTTTGGAAGGTGGCTATAGAACATGCTTATCTGTTCATACTGAATGTCGAGGTTCAACGTAAATCACACATGAAAGTAAAGGTGAGGTAGGTATGTATTGCCTAAATGTGTTACAGGCCGATCCTGCTGACCTGATGTCATCACTACTTGGGTAGACCTGATCAGCAAGGCTGACAAACAGGTGTGGTTACATAATGTACCCGGGTTTGGCTGCATCCTATAAAGAGGAGCCAGATTGTAACTCTCCTGCAGCTACCTGAACAGTATGTTTAAGCCATACAACATACAGTATAAAGGAGACCTACAGAGAAAGGGACATGTAGTCTGACAGCTTGGGTCCTGTAAAGGATAGGCAAAATGACATGTGACCAGAGATACAAATAGGTATGTACAGTGTCTATCACAGGTAGAACTATGCTGTGGTCATTTTGTACATGTTCAGGTGTCAATACTTCAATCTCAGGTATGTAAGTGGCTGACACAGACAGGAAGTGAATACAGCGTGAGCGGCACTGATAACAGAATGCAACTAGACCACACTGTCCAACAGCAAAGTGCCTTTTGACAGCAAGATACTGATATAAACAGCAAGTTCTTTGCAGTGTGGGTCACACAGTACTCAATTCCTGTCTCAGTCTGGACTGTCTCAGCCACTTACATACCGGATATTTATGGCATTCTGACCGATAAAGCTAATAATGAACACAGCAGAATGTTGGGTGTGCTAGGCACTCTACATACACGTCTATCTCGTTATGTCATATGTCAGTTTGTGTATCAGTGTAAATACATAGCAGATACATGCTTGTTACTGGTTTAACTCACATATAGTGTCGCTAAATATACCAGCATGGGTGCCAGGCAACTACTATTGTTGATTAAATGTACAAACATTATGGCTCCATTTTAGTCTCTCTTCATTGATCCTTAAAGGAAGAGTATCCATATAGGCACGGATGGAGCTATCACAGATCCGCATAATTGGGTTGAGTTGGCCACACAGTTTCCAATTGTTTTTGATATAGTGGATGTTGCACATGTGTTTGTGGATGGTCAAGTATTTTATCAGGAGGGTAGAAATGGGGCTCATACTGTTGTGTGTGATAGTTGTGACTATACTGACTCATGACGTTATGATGCATGTGTTGTGTTGGTGGTAAGGTAGTAGGATAATGCATGTGTTGTGTCGGTGCTAATGTAGGTTGATGCATGTGTTGTGGATGTGTGAATGTAGGCTGAGGTTGGTCTTTTTCAGATGCTAATGTAGCATTAGGGATTTGTGGTGCTGGAATATTTGTGCGAGTCAAAAGAGCCATGATTGCACTTTGTGTGTGTGCCCTCAAATCTTCCGGAAATTCTCTTAATTTAGTTGCCACTAAATTCCCAAACGCATCACAGGAGTCATCTTTTTTGTTGATTAGCATAACAGCCTGCTGAATAGCTTCCTCACATTTGTCTTCAAGAACATTTCTTCTTTTGCGAGTTTTTTTCAGGGCAAATCTGCGTTTAGTGCTCTCCTGGGAGGGACCAGCGACAGATGTCTGTACAATGAATGGACAGAAAATACAGCAATTTGTACAAAGTTTAAACACATATGTAAACATTAGGTACATTTAGTGTAAGGTATGTCCAATGTACTCAGAGCTTATTCATGTTGGGAGTCGATTGTCAGTAATGTACAAATGGGCAAGGGTAGGTAACATTGGCCTACTGCAATTGAAGCATGAGGTTAGATGTTTAGTAATCAAACAAAATATGCACTACATCACAATGTGTCAACTATTAATTACTTGATTAACATAATCGTGTGGGTCATTTCTATGTCTCCAAATAAACACACCACACCTCAGAAAGCATGGAGAACATGACATCTCAGTGTGTTAGTAGTGGTTTGTTGCACACACTTGTTTAATGTGTGAATCACACACTACTGCAGGCCGAAAACTAACCTGGCCCCCATTGTCCTTTTTATAATTAAGTAGCAAGCTACAAATGTGACATGTATCTGTAGCTGAATAGTAAGCTTGGTTTCTGGAAAGATTTCGGAACAGCAGCCACCACATTCCACTGTTCTGTGCATGAAATGTGGAAACATACCTATAACAAAGGTGAGGCTCACCTTTTATACTCCCTCAGTATACATGGGTGTGAAATGTGGATTCTGCTTTTTTCACAAAGCGACAGTTTAATTGGAACAATCTATAACCATTTAAAACACATTGTCAGTGTGACATTATCCAAAAAAACATACCTCTTCTTCTTCTAGGTTAGGATCCTTGTCACCAGTAGCCATCTCGCTGTTGATACTCAAGTCAGTGGGTTCACTTGATAAACTGCATATAGCCTCACGACCTTTTAAATGTGGAATGGTGAAGGCAAGTAAGTCGTAATACCATAGTCGTGGCTTATAAACCTCTTCAGCTGCAGCCCCTGATCTTTTTGATCGTTCAATTTTGTTTAATTCTTTTTTAAACACGGTTCTTAAGTTTTGAATCTTATTTTTTACAAACTGGACATCAGCCTCTGGGAGGACCGTTTTACATAACTGCACGAGTTCATCATGTGCTTTTGCCTTTAGACGCCTATCCGAGTAACATTTAGTTTTTGTCTTCCAAAGGGCAGGGTGTGCTCTATAGAGGTCTATAAATTCACGTGTAAATTGAGAATCTGAAAAGATATCCACTGCCATAGTTTCCTGGACTGTCCTGGAAAGACAAACATATGGAGGTGACATAAACTTCATATAAAGAAAGAAAGAAAGAAAGAAAGCAAGAAAGAAAGCAAGAAAGAAAGCAAGCAAGCAAGAAACTTAACGAACGTACGTTACTGATAAACACGGTCGAGGTTTAAACGAACTTACCTTGAAAGACGCAGACGCCGAAAGTTCAGGAAGCATTACTATACGCCGCCTATAAGGTTACGTTACCCTATTTGAGTGATTTCTCGGAACGTTCGGATAACGTAAGTACGTCAGAACGTACGTTCGGATGACGCAAGAAGCGCTTGCTAACTTCCTGTTTATCCAAACTGTCACTTCCTCTTCTACATTCTGTAGTCCTGTGAGCTGTGACAGCAACCATGCCACGCAGGACACCTGTGCAGCGAGCCACAAGAATGTCCAGGGAAGAAATGGCAGAGATGGTCAGAATATTTGATAAGAGGGACTATGATGGAAGGAGGGAGGTGTATGAAAGACCCATTGAGCGCAAAAATTATATTTTAGACCATGCCATTTCTTCCCTGGAAAAAATTTCTGGGGTCACTAGGACCAAAAACCACTTAATGCGAAGGTGGTCGGACTTAAAGCTGCGTGAGAGGGAGGTCCTAGCATCTCTGCGCAGAAAAGTGAAAAGAGACAGTAAGTAGTTATGTATGTAATAGTGTGTTTGCAGGCATAGCAGTTTCATAGTATTGCCTTTAACAACAACTCTTGCTGCACATATCACTCCATCTTACTTGCATCTGACCAGTATTGTGAATCAGTATTTAGTTTTGTGTGTGGAACGCTTACACACTTGAAGATAATGTATGTAGAATGTGTGTTACATATGTGCCTCAACATTTCACTTGACACACAGAAGAGAAGAGGAGACTGCAGAGACAGGAGCCACAAGAAGCAGGCCATGCCAGCAGAGATGAGCCAGAGGAGGCTGGGCACACTTCGGCGGTCCAGAGGGAAATGGAAGAAGGTACATCTGGCATTGTGTACAATGAACTCCATAGTTATCCATATATTTGAGGGTACATACTTAATCATATATATGTCATTACTTCGACAGATGATGCTGATGATGATGGTGATGAGGAGGAAGACATGCATGTTGGTGAGGAGGAAAGCATCACATTATTTCCTGTTGGTAAGTATACACATGTATCTGTAGATTGTAACCATTGTATTTCATTTCTCCATCACCATGGCCTATCTTATTGAATGCACCGTAGTGGCCAGTAATGATGAAGGAAAGTATGGTTCAGTACTTTTTTTTATTTCAGTGTGAGTTTATTAAAATTACATCAAAGCAAAACCGTTCTACCACCAACAAAACATGAGCCAGTATGGGGACTCCCAATGGTGTGGACACCCCTTTCATCAAGCATCAGCAGCCTTACGGCCTGAGGCCCACTCAACCCTCAACACTACACCTTACAGCACTCAGCCTAGCATGACAGTAGCAGGTTGACAGGGTCCTAAGATTTATGTGCGTCATATTACTCCCATTGGACAATCGTCCACTATCTTCATCTGCCTACCTATACTGGGGACAGGTACAGCCAGATCCCTGTAGTGGGGTAACACATATAGCTGCCGACTTAGAATGTGGAAACATATCTCTGTGTTCCTGTAGTGGTGGATGCTAGTTTCAAATAACAATACTTGATACAATTATACATGCCCATGGCAGGGGACCCACCGCATAAGAAAGTGTACAAAAGCTCACACATCAGGATAGAAAACACATACAAACTGTGGTTATGCAGATGTGCTACAGAGAGACACTCATAAGACACAGTTTGAATCGTTACTGGATAGCTAATTACATGCAACACTATCTTTCTTTGACTCAGTGTGGACTGTCTACATTTCTAGGTTTTGGCCTACTATGTCCACTCGCCCACCGCAGAGGGTATGGACCCTTCTCCAGGTGTGGGGCCTGGCCCAATTGACCCACCGGGCCACCCCCAAAAGGACACCTTGGGTGGCTTTAACCAGGGAGTTGGAGTGGTTGCACAGGGATAATGGTGTGTGAGGGAACCCCAAATAACTTATGTGGGTATTCATCACAGGAATAGTTGTCAAATAAAACACCCACTCAACGACAATAGTATAACAGTCTATTAACAATGACAATGGGCCGTGTTGCACTTGTAGGTTAGAAGAAGCTTACACTACTCTCACCTAACACTATCGACATGCCACACCGAGTATCTTCTAAGCTATCTGTAGTCCAGGCCATATGTATACAGTAATGTGATGTTCTTATGATAAGTTCTTGACATCCATTACAGTCCTTAATGGCTGTCACATTGTTTGTAGATTTGGATGGAGCGCCTCAAAAACAGGCTGAAGGAGATGGGGAGACTGCAGAGACCAGTCAAGCAAGATGTGATGAAGGTAGGTGTGCACTGCATGAAAAAAGACAAAGTTATTAGACAATGTGTGTGCCTACATACATAATACTATTGTATCATTGATATTGTCATTCTTCATTTTAAACACATACCACAAAAGCACAACAACAGTGACCACAGACTGACATGTTATTGGAGAGAGTATTGGTAAGTGTCACATGTACATGTACTCACAATATATATGCATTATATCTGTAGTGCATGCTAGACAATCATGCACTTCTTGTTTAATACTATTATATGTTTCACATCAAGATTCGATGTCTCATTCCTAATGGGCAAGGTGTCTTTGGTGGAGGCTTTATGCATGTTTACTATCATAACACTCCTAACCTCAATTTTACATTAGGGCAACAATCAATCATAGAACTGGGTGTGTATTGTTTCACACTTGTGAGTTGCATGTTGTGAAAAGCCTTTGTATGATTACCCAGATAATGGGCTGGAGCACACCAGAGGTTTCTTTTTAAACATTGCGACTTTTTACATGTGCTGCTATTGTTCTCCTGTGTCTGTGTACACTGGATCAATGATTTTTGTTAATTGACCCCATAGCATTAAATTGTAATTTTTTCTCGTGGTTAAAAAATGTATGGCAAAAGTTACGTTATGTGATTTTGTATTCAACATCATTGCTCCAGTGTGCACACACACATAGGATAACATTTGCCGCACATGTAACAAGTCTATATGCTCCAAGCAAAACCTCTGGTGTGCACCAGGCCTATGTGAACATATCACTAACAACACATGTCTGATACTCTTTTTCAGCATGCCAAAAGACATCTGGTGATGTGGAGGAGGTTTCACACGAACCTGAAGAAGTAGATGTGGAAACCCAGGAGGATGAGGACACATCTGATGACCCTAATGCAACTATTTTGATCAGTAAGTATCCCACATCACAACAGTAACGTTTATAATACTCACCCTTTATTGGAACATTCTTCTACCCAAGCTGGGCAAACTTGTTTTGAATAATGTGTACCTCTAGGTGTGTGTAACATAATCAACAACATTTTTGATTTATGGACAATGTTTTGTGTACTTCGAGTGTGAGAAGTCTGTGTACTTGAAACATTCCTCATTTCTACCATGTCCAAACTCTGAATATAGGGCCTACATTGTAAACACAGTTAACTGTGGCATATGACACCACTTTGTCCATTGTCAAGAACATGAGTGTTGCCTTTGATGATGCTCCATACAGCACTTCTATACTCTTCTGCTAAAATAGTTTGCTGGTAATATCCCTTGACACACACCCAAAACAAATTTGAACGATGTCATTCTGTGTACAATGGACATTGGTTCATTGTACACGTCAATCCCCAATGGAGATGGACTTGGGGCGGTAAGATACTTCCTGCTACAACAACAGAATGTCCTTTTGCCATCTGAGTTTATTCTGGCGGGGCTTGAACTCATATTGACATGCAATTGCTTTCGATTTGAGAACATGTGGTTTAGACAGAGCAGGGGGACAGCCATGGGCAGCTCGGCTGCCCCTGCCTACGCTAATTTATTTGTTGGATATCTTGAGGCCATGCACGTGTTTCGGTCGCCGCTGTACCTTGCCCACGTTGTTATGTGGGTAAGGTACATTGACGATGTATTTGTACTATGGCGGGGTGATCGGAAAGATCTTTGTGCTTTCATTGAGTACCTTAATTCCCTGTTTGTAGGTATTGTCTTTAACCCGGAAATCTCGGACTCTTTTGTACCCTTTTTGGATGTTAAAGTGGAAAAAACAATAAGTGGTCTGAGCACTACTTTGTTCAGAAAACCGACTGATCGGAACACTTTGTTGCTGTACAGTAGTGCTCATCCCAGTCATCTTATGAATGGGTTGCCTGTTTCTCAATTTCTTAGAGTACTAAGAATTTGCTCAGACATAAATGTTGCTGAGGGTGAAATTAACAACATGAGGGACAGGTTTATTGAGAGAGGGTATCCAGATCACATCCTTCAGGGAGCAATTAGTAAAGCACATGCCATTTTCAGCGGTACGGTTGTGAAATCGGCTAAAAGTAACATTCCTTTTGTTCAAGACTTTGGTCCAATGTCTATGATTGTGAAAAAATCTGTAGACAAAAACTTATCCATTCTACAATCCGATAAAAGCCTTAATCCCATTCTCAGAGAAAAACCACTGTTCTCATATAGATCGAATAGGAGTATCCGGGATATTTTAGTTCAAGCTGACCCATACCAGAAATATAGTAAACAACAGTTTATTTTTTCTGAGAAGAAAGGTTGTTATAAGTGTTTTAACTGCAATGTTTGTAACTCTCTTATTGCAGGTACTTTCTTCACCCATCCAAGTTCTGGTAAGAAGTTTTTCATGAATGACTATTACAATTGCAATAGTGATCACTGTGTCTACCTTTTGAAATGCCCCTGTGGCAAGGGGTATGTGGGAAAGACTACCGGGGCCTTTAAAACTAGGTTCCAACACCACAGGAGCGATATACGTATTGCCTTAAAAGCATATGAAGAAGGTAAACCTTTGGACTCCACTAAACCTGTGGCAGTACATTTTGTGCAAATGGGTCACCGAGTTAGTGAGCTGAGGGGCCTTGTTATCGATAAGGTAAAGAAACCTAGGAGAGGTGGAAACTGGGACAATCTCTTGCTAAGGAAGGAAACTTTCTGGATACACACTCTTGATACAGTGTCACCAAGAGGACTTAATCAATTTAATTCCTTTACATGCTATCTTGATGAGAGGTAGCACTACTTGTATGACCTCTGGGTAATTTGATGGTATTAGCTTTTACAATTTTATAATTATCCGTTATGGTCCCTAACCATGTTCTTCATTACTGCACGGTCTATTTGTTTGTATTGTCAGGCCCTCCCTTTATCTTTTCCTTCATGTACCTTCCTTGTCTCCCTGTCCCCTCTTCCCGTCCTCCCCTTGTTCCATACCTCACCCATTCCCCTAATGTACATGCGACTTGTATACTCATTTCTGTCTTGACATTATGAACTTGCTATTAGCTGGGTACAGATTTTGTATATTATGCGTGGATTTGTTCTATTACAGGTAGGTTGGGGTTGTCTGTGTGGGTCACTCCCGGTTTGGCGTGTGAGTCTATGTGTGTGCGCAATTATTGCGCTCCGCCTGGACTCCTATGCACAGCTGATATTGCGCGCACTCCGCTGTCCCCTTGTATTGTTGCCATGGTGATGTGAGACGCCGGGCGCACTGGACTGGGGTACGTCATCCGGCTGCTATTTGCTTCTTGCAGCGTGACGCGACTTCCAGGTACCGTTTGATCCGGCCTCTGGTGGATCTTGCAGCGTCCTGTTTGGCCACGCCCCTTCCGCCCCGGCGAGTTCTGCTGGACTTCACGGCTAGCCTGTTTGTGTTTGCCGGAAAGAGGTGTGTCTTTTACGATTCGGGCACCGCCGCTAACGGCTTCTGGCGACTGGGGCTGCCCCGCACAGACGGCTCTGACCAATTGATTTAAATTCACGGTGAGTGACAGCTTTGATAGATGAGTATTGGTTCTATTTTTATGCATATAGCAAAAATTGCTTTGAGACCCATTTATTGGGCATTATACTAAATGTCCATAATATATGTTGACATGTGTGTAATGTGCATATATTGTTTGGATCTAATGTTTGCTGCATGTTTACATTGTAAGGGGTGGGTGTTTCCCACTCCAATGGGTTGAGCCTGCAGCATTGGTATTTATTGGTGTGCACATTTCAATATAATGTTAGTCTGCACTTTTCTGATGAAGGGGACCCACAGCGGCCCCGAAACAATTGTCATGCTCTGTGTTTGACATACTATGGATTAATAAACAACACTCTTTGGCTCCATTGAGAAGCTGGTGTGCGAGTCCACTCTTCAACTTTATGACATTTTCCGGATGTTGGCTTAGCATCCTGGACTTAGCACCCGACTCTGTACGGAAAGGTGTGCCGCTCCTAACCCTATTTTTTTGCCAAAACAAATTTGAGATGTACATAATCAGTTCTCCAAACATGGAATATCATTAGTTGTCACAGTTTCTAAACGGGAGGAAGTATGCCATGTATGTAAAATACCCGATTAGTGTATATGGATCACTATATAACGTACCATTCCTACATTTAAATTTCGACCTCATGCCGCCAGTGATCATATGTGTAGGTATGTGTTTCTCTGTATCCATCCATGTCCCCTGTCCCTCTCTCTCTCTCTCTCTCTCTCACACTATATATATATATATATATATATATATATATATATATATAGAGAGAGAGAGAGAGAGAGAGAGAGAGAGAGAGAGAGAGAGAGAGAGAGAGAGAGAGAGAGAGAGAGAGAGAGAGAGAGAGAGAGAGAGAGAGAGAGAGAGAGAGAGAGAGAGAGAGAGAGAGAGAGAGAGAGAGAGAGAGAGAGAGACATTATTCACCTATTACAATATGTCCAATCACATAATTTTTCACACAGAAAAAAAACAAGTACTTGACATAACGGAGGCATTGGACGAGTTGTATGCCAAGGCGGAGGTCATGAAATGCAACATGTGGGCCTCTATGTCGCTTTACCAAGAGGAGATAACACAAATGAAGCAGAGGGTTGCTAATATTTTACAAGATTAAATGTTTTAACACAAAACTTGATATTGTAAATAAACATTTTTTGTACAATCATTCACGAACGCCTGTTTATTATACCCCTTTTATTGAACATGTATGATTAGATATTGGGACAAATATAAAAGAAAACATATATAGATCACATAGTGGGTAATAGACAATATGACACACAAACACATATCTATGTGTTTAAAAAACAAAATATATATATATAGAGAGAGAGAGAGAGAGAGAGAGAGAGAGAGAGATCTATATATATATATATATATATATATATATATATATATATATATATATATATATATATATATATATATATATACACATCTATATACATATATTTTCTCTCTCTCTCTCTCTCTCTCTCTCTCTCTATATATATATATAGATATATATATATATATATATATATATATATATATATATATATATATATATACAGAGAGAGAGAGAGAGAGAGAGAGAGAGAGAGAGAGAGAGAGATTTACACATATATATATATATATATAAATATATCTATCTATCTATCTATCTATCTATCTATCTATCTATCTATCTATCTATCTATCTATCTATCTATCTATATATAGGGAGAGAGACACAGAGACACAAAGAGATATACACACAACACACAGAAAAACACATACACACATTTTGCATTTCAAACAATACATACATGCTCCTCATTCAAACATCTACATATATAGGCCCCAAAAACAAATATTCTAGCAAGTTGAATATGCTATCTGCGCATGTACGTTACTTAACGAACGATCGTTTCTTAACGATCACCGTACACACATACTTTTTGTAACGATCGTCGTTATAAAAAATCCGCCAGGACGGATTTTTCGTTTATAGCGACTTCGGTCGTTGGTCGCTAGAGTTAACGATCGTTTGCGCAAGTTTTGTCCCGATCGTCGTTATAAACGATCGTTAGTCGTTCGTTACTAACGACTTTAGTCGCATGTCTGTATGCCCCTTTAGAGGCTTTGGATGGCTGCTTTATGGATGAAAGAGTAGATGGAACAGCTGATTGAGCTGCTGACAACAACTCATTAAGGGGGTATGGTAATTGAGGTAATCTCAGCCAATTGTGAATTAAAAAGGCCAAGAATTCCAGGGGTCTTTGACTCAGGGTGGTATGATCTAACACATCATAACCCCACATTGACATTTCGCCCCCCAACAGAATGTAGACCATTTGGGGGGCCCAGGTAGACACTGGGGTGCATTGGAATTCAGGGTTCGCTAACAGTTTCGTACACTCAGACAAAAATTCGTCTGCTGATTCAGGTTCAAGTTTTTTAAATCTCTTAAAGGTACAAGAGCCATATTCGACAAAATCGTACAAATCGGAAATTCCGTCTACACTGGGGTTTTGGGTTGGGCTGGTCATTCTGTCACGATTGTGGAACTTTCCCCGTGATCAGCGCACAACGCGTGCGCTGACACGGCGGAGATCCTCCACAAGCGTATAATTTGCAGGAACCCAGCAAAAGGTGCTATGCACCTGTAGAGGGAAATTCCTGTCGGCAGATGGCGCTGGGGAGTGCAGAGGAACCAATCCTCTGTACCTCCACAAGTGCCAGACAGGAATTGTACGAAGCGCAGAACGCAATCGCAAGAGAGGCGATTGCGAATGAGATTGAGCAAAAGGGATAGGTTGTATGTGTGTGCGCCAATCCAGTCGCCACTCCGCGACCGCGCACACACAACAGCAGATACGAAATAGGAACGCGATCGCGAGAGGTGTGATCGCGAGACGTGACACAAGGCAGAACAGAATAGAATACGAGGGTAGCAAAGGCATAGCAAATACAATAAGGAGATACGGAAAATAACAACCGCTAGCTAACCGCGAACACCGCACTCATTCGCAACAGTGCACGCGGTTATGCGCGATCTCCACGTGATAAGCACAATAGAGACAAGCACGCCTAACTAACCATAAACAGACAAACATGAAACAGAGGACGCGAGCGCTTGCTTAACGGTTACCTCACCGAGCCTGTAGCAAGCGCAGCGGACAAGACAGACACACGAAAAACAAGAACTAGGCAGGAAGGATCCACCGCTCTTCCGCCAGAGCAAGTGTGATCCAAGCAGGAACACAGATCAGAAAGATCCACAGCCGCTAACGCTAGCGGCTAGTGCGATCTCACCAAGACAGAACGATTCGCTATCAACCGCCGTTGGTGACAGCGCAATCGCGACCGACAAGACAGAACAGAAGGATCCCCAGCGCTCGCACAAAGTAGCTAGCGCGATCCCAGGAAACAGAACAGAAGGATCCCCAGCGCTAGCACAAAGTAGCTAGCGCGATCCCAGGAAACAGAACAGAAGAGATAGCTGGCAGCAACCGCTGCACCAGCTATACTCCAAGAACATAGATCAGAACCATTTCCTGTCAACCACCATAGGGACAGGACAATGGCAAACAGGCAAGACAAGACAGAACAGGCAATACAGATAATACAACCTGACTGGGCTAGAAGGGGAGCCTAAAGCAACCCCCAGGAATTAACTATACTAGATAGCAATGGCTGACACTCCAGCAGTGTCCATCAGGAACTGAGCATGGAAGGGAAATGACCAGCAAAGCATTGTGGGAAAGACATAGTACTTATAGTACACGCCTCCAATGAATGTGGCCAGGCAATTTGCATGACAACATATGCAAATTCCTCTGCAAGCACAAGCTGCAAAACTGACAGAAACTCTTCTTTCCAGAGTCCTGCAGCATGCAAACTTACACAATGGTCAAAGGGCTGCCTGTCTGCACAGGCAGCTGAGCAAATCATCACAGCAGCCTGCCCTGCTCTGTGCTCTAGTCTCTAGTTACCTTACCTGTGCTCTCACCTGTCCTACTCTACTCCTGTACTACTACTACTTCTGTGTTAGATAGATTTGTACTATTTTTGTAGTTAGCAAGGCCCAGCTTTACTGCTATACCTGTCCTGCTTTATCTGCTCTCTGTAATCTAGTCACACCTGTTCTATTATTTAGCTAGATTCTTCTATTGTTTAGTTAGTAGTACTGAATAGTGTACTGTACTCTAGTCTGTGTATAGGGACCGACCGTCACCGCGTTACCTAGGGTCTTTGTGTGCGCAGTGCACATCTGCGCTGTCCGCACCCTCTCGTTAGTGCTACACCCGTCCTATTGTTTATATATTACTTCTATGGTGTATTCGCTGAATTGTACTGTAGTCTATGTATAGGGACACCTTCAGTCAGCGTCAGCTAGGGTCTTTGTGTGCGCAGTGCGCACTCTCTCGTTAGCGCTACACCGATCTCTGCTGTAGAGTACACCTGTCCGTCACCTCACACACCCACCACCACCAGTCCCACCCCATTAAAGTACCCCACTTCAGTGGTGCTCAGCAGAGCTCGAATATTCGAGTAGCTCGAATATTCAAGCTCTTTTCCAGCTATTCGAGCTCGGTATTCGAGCTCCGAATAGCTGTAGCTATTCGAATGGGCTATTCGCGTACACTCGAATAGCCCATTCACTATTCGAGCTATTCGAGCAAACGGCGCTATTCGAGCTCGGTACCGAGCTCGAATAGCGTCATAGCCCAGATTGATGTCCTTAGAGCCAATCAGAGGGCTCCCAGGCCCTCTGACGGCAGCCAATCACAGAGGGGGACCCTGGCCAGCCCCTACCCTATAAATAGCGGCCGCCATGTTACGTTTCTCCGTCCTTGCCTGAGACTTGCATAGAGAGAGAGTTGCTCCTTTGTGCTTTGGCTTAGCAAGAGCTTTATTGTGGTCATTTACCTAGCGTTTTTGCTCACATACACCTCCTATACACACCTATATTGTTGTTAGTTAGTTAGACATTGTATTTTAGTTAGTAGCTTTTGTGTTACATAGAGACAGGCCAGCTGCTGCAGGCTTACAGCTTTAGGCCTCAGGGCCTGCCTGTGTGGGCACTGGGCAGCTGTCCTCCTGTCCTCTGTTTATTTCTCTCTATTCTATACCAGTATTTCTGCTGTCCTTTACTACTGATTGTATTAGTATTGTAGTTATATACTGTAACTGTACTAGGACACTCACTGTCACTGTTCATAGGCTACTAGCTGCTCCTGCGTGTGTGCACTCACTGTCTGTGTACACACTACACACACTCTATTTCCAAGTTCTGATAACTGATTGATTATTGTAATTGAATATTGTAATTAGTTAGTTGTACTCACTGTTACTACTTACTGTACTAGGAGTCTAGGACACTCAGTCACTGTTCATAGGCTACTAGCTCCTGCGTGTGTGCACTCACTGTCTGTGTACACACTACACACACTCTATTTCCTTCTGATAACTGATTGATTGTTGTAATTAGTTAGTTGTACTTACTGACTGTTACTACTTACTTACTTACTGTACTAGGGACACTCACTCAGTCACTGTTCATAGGCTAGCTCCTGCGCGTGTTTGCGCGTGCGTGCACTCACTGTCTGTAGTGTACACTAAATTTACTTGTGATTACTACTGATTATTGTAACTGCTAGTTGTACTTCCTGACTGTTACTACTTACTTACTGTACTAGGGACACTCACTCAGTCACCTCACCCACCAACCCACTCCATTAAAGTACCCCACTTTTCACCCGCCCTTTTAAAAAACTTTTGTCTATACGCCCAAAACATCGAAGATGTCTGGAAGTGGCAGCCAGCGCGGTTTGGGCAAGGGGAAGGGCAGCAAGGGAATCAGGAGGAGAGGGAGCAGCATTGTGGCAAGCCGCGGGCGCGCCACCATGCACAGTTCCGCAGCAGCAGCAGCAGCGTCAGTGGCTAACATTCCTCCCATAGCCACTGGCCGTGGACGCCTTGGGCGCCGCCCAGCAGGAGCATCTGCAACTCACGCTGCAGAGACACAGCAGCAGCGTGTAGCACCTGCTCCGATTTTCCTCCAGCCGGGTCGGAAACGTCCCATTGAGGAAAAGCATGCAGACACTGTGGTGCAACTCATGACGGAGGATGAGCAGCCCGCCATCAGCTCTGCATCTGAGGCCTCCACCCTCACCACCACCACCACCACCCCTGTTCGCAGCAGCCGCCCAGCAGGGTCTGGGGAGGAGGCCAGTTCACCGTCACTCGCCGACCTGTCATTCAGCAGTCTTTTGACCCCAGGCATCATGAGTAAATTGTCTGCTGTTGTTGGCGATCTTGAGGAGGAGATGCTGATGGGCACTTTGGGGGATGAGGGATTGGACAGCAAGACTGTGGCGACAGTCAAGCAGCCCATCCATGCATCAGGAGAGGAGTTTGGGGGGTCCTCATCCCAGCAGGACATGTTTCAGGAGGGGGAGGATGTTGATGACCCGGTGACAGACAGAGACTGGGTGCCACCACCTCCAGGGGATGTCGTCCTCAGCAGCTCAGAGGAGGAGGAGGAGGATGCTCTTGTGGGCCTTGCAAGGAGGCGCATCATTGCAAGCATTGGCAGCAGCAGTAGGCAGGTCCCACAGCCTGCTGGTGTCTCAGGCTCAGCAGCAGCAGCAGCAGCATCTGCCAGTACCACCACCAGCCGCACCCAAGCCCCCCAAGCCCCCCCCCCAACCACCACAGGGAGACAGGCAGCAGCGCTTCCATGCCGTAGGGGGATGTTTCTGTCACCAATCTGGCGCTTTTTCACCATGCCCACAGTGTACAGCAAGTACGCCACTTGCAACCACTGTCAGCGGAAGTTGAGCAGAGGTGCAGACCCCTTAAAGTTCTGCACCAGCTCGCTCATCAACCACCTTGCTGCGAAACATTTCCACCAGCATCAGGAGTTCCAGAGGCTGAAGGCATCTGGTGCTGGCAGTGGCACCACACCCATCACTGCACAGCCTTCAGCAGCAGCAGCAACAGCAGCCACCCGCCCTCCTGCTCCTCCAGCAGCACCAGCAGGAGTGCGGAAACGCACTGCTCCTCCCCCCTCTGCAACTCCTGCCGCCGACACTGAGGCCTGTTCTGGCAGCCAGTCCTCAGTGGCCTCCTCCGCTGTGTCTGCTGATTCCCGTGCCAGCAAAAGGCCACGCCAGAGCCTTTTGAGCGAGTCCTTCCAGGGGGTGGTTAGGGCTCTGCCTCCCAGCAGCCGTCGCGTGCGGCAGCTGAACGGCTTGCTGGCACGGGCCATGTGCTCCCAACTCCTGCCGTACACGCTCGTGCAGGAGGGGAGCGACATTCGTGCGCTGCTTGCTTGCGCAGCCCCAGACTGGCAGCTCCCCAGCAGACACTTTTTCTCCCGCAAGGCCATTCCTGCACTGCACCGCTTTGTGATGGCCAATGTGGAGCAAGGGCTGGAGCACGCGGTTGGTGAAAGGGTCCACGTCACCATGGACTCCTGGAGCAGCCGCTTCGGGACAGGCCGCTACCTGTCCTTCACTGTCCACTGGGTCAGCTTGGTGGAAGGGGGTGAGGATGGGAGAGCAGCAGCGGGCACAGCAGCAGCAGCAACACAGTGGGTGGTGCCACCCCGCAGGGTCAGGGGAACTGCAGCAGGTTCCTCCGATCCTCTGCCATCCTCCGGCACACCTGGCCAAACCCCCCGCCTCAGCAGCAGCGTGAAGGCCCGCCACTGCCAAGCGCTGCTGCACTTGGTCAGCCTTGGGAAGACCAAGCTGACGGCAACCCATGTGTTGGCCAAACTCCAGGAGCAGGAGAGGATTTGGCTGACCCCCAGAGGCCTCAGAGTCGCAGAGGTGGTGGCCGACAATGGGGCCAATCTGGTTGCCGCAATAGACAGGGGAAACCTGACCCACATCCCCTGTCTTGCCCACGTGCTGAACCTGGTAGTGCAGAAGTTCTTGCGCACCTACCAGGGGATGGGCGAACTGCTGGAAACGGCAAGGAACGTTGTGCGTCACTTCCGGCGCTCAGCTGCAGCCTGTGCGAGCCTGGAAGACGTGCAAAAGGAGCTGGATCTGCCACGCCATCGGCTGATCCTTGACGTTCCGACTCGCTGGAACTCCACCCTGGCGATGTTGGAGCGTCTGGTTGAACAGAAGCACGCTGTCAACCAGTACCTTGCCCTGGCCACTGTTTCCGCCGCTCAGAGAAGGGACAAGACCAGCAACATCCCGTCCATCGTCCCCGATGATGACTGGAGGCACATGCAGCAGGTGTGCTTAGTGCTGGCTCCCTTTCTGCAGGCCACTAACATGGTGAGCAGGGACCATGCTATGGTCTGCGAGTGGGTGCCCCTGGTTTGTCTGCTGAACAGGGCCCTCGATGCTTTGCTGGAACAGGGAGCGGCAGCCTTGGACCAGCAGGAGCGGCAAGCAGCTGCACAGTCCACCTCTGAGGGGGAGGAGGACTTGGTGGAGGTCCCTGACCTTGCTGCTGATGAGGGGGAGCAGCACAGTGCAGCTGAGTTGGTGCGGGGGTGGAGAGAGGATGAGGTGGCAGAGGAGGAGGATGAGGAGGACAGCACTGCCGTCGATGTGCCAGCACACGTGGCCCGCCTCTTCCCAATGGCAGCGCACATGCTGGCGTGCCTGCGCAAGGACCCCAGGGTGATCCAGATGAAGCAGAGGGAGGACATCTGGATCAGCATGATGTTGGACCCACGCCTCAAGGGGAAGTTGAGCCAGTTCCTGCCGCCTGCAGGAGGAGACCCAGCACAACAAATAAGGAGCTTGCAGCAGGCCCTTGTTGAGCGATTGGAGGAAGCCTTCCCCCAGCCTTCCACCCCCACTGTCCAGCAGCCAGCACAGAGGCAGCAGCAGGTGCCTGCATCCAGCAGCAAGCGCCCCACAGACCTGCTGTCTCTCAGCCACGAGCTCTACAGGACTGTAGAGGCTCCGGCAGCAGTGACTAGAGAGGAGGTGCATGCAGCAGCATCCTCCACCGGTCACAGCCAGCGCCTGACCCGCATGGTGGCTGACTACATGGGGTCCTACAGCGGGCTTGACAGCGATGCCCCTGTTGATCCCATGGAGTATTGGGTCAAGCGCCTGGAGATCTGGAGCGAGCTGGCGCAGTACGCCCTGGAAGTGCTGTCCTGCCCCCCTTCCAGCGTGCTGTCCGAGCGCTGCTTCAGTGCAGCTGGTGGTGTGGTCACCGAGAAACGCTCACGTCTGTTTCACAAGTCTGTGGACAGACTGAAGTTTCTCAAGATGAACCAGGCGTGGGTGGAAGGCGAGTTCCTGGCCCCTGTTGTCGGCGAGAGGGGGACATGAACTGGCTAAGAACCATCGTTAATGTGCCTTACCACCCTTTACCACCTCCTGGCTCCTGCTCACTAAGCCAGCCTGGTTCACTTTGACTATTACGTCGCCTGCAGCCACACATTTTACACCTACAGTGGGCTGCTGTGTACTGCCCTTCTGCTGTCTGTCTGTGTTTCCCACTGCCAGGGTACACAGATTTACCTTCTGCTGCCACTCTGCCACCAGCTATTACGTCAAACAATAGCTATATATCTGTGTAATTTGTTTTACAAACAAAACCAAAAAACCATAAAAAAAAAAAAAGGTTTAATTTTTCTGAGGTGCCCGGGTTGAAAACTGTGTTGTCCCAGTTGTGTATTGGACACGATGTGGGCTGCACGACCGCTGTCTGGGACCTCCTGTTGTGTTCATTTACGGCCTGGTATCACCGCTAGGTACCAGGGCTATTATGTCACGCTGCCTGCCTGCTGCCACACTCACACTACTCCTCCATTCCTCCTGCTGATGCTGCTGTCTGTCTGTGTTTCCCAACGCCAGGGTACACAGATTTACCTTCTGCTGCCACTCTGCCACCAGCTATTACGTCAAACAATAGCTGCTCACATTACTCCTCCATTCCTCCTGCTGCTGCTGTCTGTCTGTCTGTCTGTGTTTCCCAACGCCAGGGTACACAGATTTACCTTCTGCTGCCACTCTGCCACCAGCTATTACGTCAAAAAATAGCTATATCTGTGTAATTGGTTGTAAAACCAAAACTACAAAACCATAAAAAAAAAAAAAAAAAGGTTTAATTTTTCTGAGGTGCCCGGGTTGAAAACTGTGTTGTCCCAGTTGTGTATTGGACACAATGTGGGCTACACGACCGCTGTCTGGGACCTCCTGCCTGCTGTGTTTATTTACAGCCCTGGTATCACCGCTAGGTACCAGGGCTATTATGTCACGCTGCCTGCCTGCTGCCACACTCACACTACTCCTCCATTCCTCCTGCTGATGCTGCTGTCTGTCTGTGTTTCCCAACGCCAGGGTACACAGATTTACCTTCTGCTGCCACTCTGCCACCAGCTATTACGTCAAACAATAGCTGCTCACATTACTCCTCCATTCCTCCTGCTGCTGCTGCTGCTGTCTGTCTGTCTGTGTTTCCCAACGCCAGGGTACACAGATTTACCTTCTGCTGCCACTCTGCCACCAGCTATTACGTCAAAAAATAGCTATATCTGTCTGTGTAATTTGTTGTAAAAACAAAACTACAAAACCATAAAAAAAAAAAAAAGGTTTAATTTTTCTGAGGTGCCCGGGTTGAAAACTGTGTTGTCCCAGTTGTGTATTGGACACAATGTGGGCTACACGACCGCTGTCTGGGACCTCCTGCCTGCTGTGTTTATTTACAGCCCTGGTATCACCGCTAGGTACCAGGGCTATTATGTCACGCTGCCTGCCTCATTGACTGCCTGCTGCCACACACTCATCCTCCTCCTCCTGCTGCTGAATTTACCTCCTGCTGTCTGTGTGTTTCCACTGCCAGGGAGCACATACAATGGCGCTTCCAACATGCGTGCGCCACCAGCTATTTGTTACGCTCAAAAATAGCTGCATTTCTTTAAAAAAAAAATTTGAAAAGAGAAATAAGTGAAGAAGAAGACGATAAAGAAGAAGATGAAGAAGATGAAGAAGAAGAAGATGAAGAAGAAGAAGAAGAAGATGAAGAAGAAGAAGAAGGAGAAGAAGATGAAGATGAAGAAGAAGAAGATGAAGAAGATGAAGAAGATGAAGATGAAGAAGATGAAGAAGATAAGGATGAAAAAGAAGAAGATGAAGAAGAAGAAGATGAAGATGATGAAGAAGAAGAAGATGAAGAAGAAGAAGATGAAGATGATGATGAAGAAGAAGAAGATGAAGAAGAAGATGAAGAAGATGAAGATGAAGAAGATGAAGAAGATGAAGAAGAAGAAGATGATGAAGAAGAAGAAGAAGATGAAGAAGAAGAAGAAGATGAAGAAGATGAAGATGAAGAAGATGAAGAAGAAGAAGATGATGAAGAAGAAGAAGAAGATGAAGAAGAAGATGAAGAAGATGAAGAAGATGAAGAAGAAGAAGAAGATGAAGAAGTTGAAGATGAAGAAGATGAAGAAGAAGAAGAAGAAGAAGATGAAGAAGATGAAGAAGATGAAGAAGATGAAGAAGAAGAAGAAGATGAAGAAGTTGAAGATGAAGAAGATGAAGAAGAAGAAGAAGAAGAAGATGAAGAAGATGAAGAAGATGAAGAAGAAGATGAAGAAGATGAAGAAGAAGATGAAGAAGAAGATGAAGAAGATGAAGAAAAAGAAGATGAAGAAGAAGAAGATGATGATGAAGAAGATGAAGAAGAAGAAGAAGAAGACAATATAAAAGAAGAAGAAGATATAGAAGAATATATAGAAGAAGAAGATATAGAAGAAGAAGATATAGAAGAAGAAGAAGAAGAAGAAGAAGATATAGAAGATAAAGAAGAAGAAGAAGTATATACAGTACTGAACAAATTTCTGGACACAACTTCTCTTTTCAACTTTTTTTTTTTAAAGGAACATCCCCACATAATCACTTGCTGTTGTTACTTGGAAAAAAAGAGGTTTCTTGCATCATTCACCCTCAAAACAAGTGTTGGAAGCTATTTAAGGCCATTTCGAATAGTCAGCTCGAATAATGAGCTCGAATACCGACTCGAATAGTGAGCTTGAATTCCGAGGACGAATCGAATAGTAAAAATTATTCGACTCGAATATTCGACTGATCTCGAATAATTTACTATTCGAATTCGACCTAACTCGAATTTTGAAAAGGGGAAAAGGGGTATTTGAGCAACACTACCCCACTTGTCCCACCCGCCTTTACATACATACGTTTTTTTTTTCATTTGTATAATCTTAAAAATATACGATGTCTGGCACTGGCAGCAGCGATTTGGGCAGGGGCAGCAAGGGCATCGCCAAGAGAGAAGGTCGTGGGCGAGGTAGCCGTACCACCACCACAATGCGCAGTTCTGCGTCTGCACCAGTGGCTATTCCGCCGTTAGCCACTGGCCGTGGACGCCTTGGCCGCCCAACAGCTGGGAGTCACGCTGCAGAGACACAGCAGCAGCAGCAGCGTGTGGCGCAGTTGTTCCTCCCACCGCCAGGTCGTAGCCGTCCTATTGAGGAGAAGGACATAGACGCTGTGGTGGAACTGATGGTGGATGAGCAGGCCACCATTAGCTCTAGAACCGAGTCCTCCACCCCCGCCACCACTCCTGTTCGCAAGAGCAGCAGCAGCTGCCCAGCACTGCCTGGGGGGGGAGGAGGAGGAGTGCAGTTCTCCAGCCCCAGCGGGCAACACCAGCACCCTGTCACTCAGCAGCACCTTCATGTTATCCCCAAGCACAGCGGGGCTATGGAGTGCTGTTGCTGCAGAATTGGAGGAGGAAGGAATGCTGATGGGCACTTTGGGGGATGATGCTTTGGACAGTCTGGCAGTGATGACTGTCCATCCACCCATGCATGCAGAAGGGGAGTTTGGGGGATCCCAGCAGGACATGTTTGCGGAGGGGGAGGATGATGATGACAGGGTGAAGGAAAAAGACTGGGTGCCAGGTCCTGGGAGTGGGGATGTCATCAGCTCTGAGGAGGAGGATGCGTCTGTGGGCCTTGCTAGAAGGATCAGCATCACAGGCATGGGCAGGATCACAAGTGGGCGTGGTGTGCAGCCCACACAGCGTGCTGATCAGGAGATGAGTTCTGCCAGTGCCACCACCAGCCGCACCAAGAACCCCCCCCCCAACCACCACAGGGAGACCAGTGGCAGCAGCACCTTCCAGCTGAAGGGGCAACTTCACCTTCCCAATATGGAATTTTTTCAACCTGCCATATTTGGGGTGCAAGTATGCCACCTGCAACCAGTGCCGCAAGCAGCTCAGCAGAGGGAAGAAGCCCACAACCACTGTCTGGAACCTCATGCTGTTCATTTATGGCCCTGGAACCACCGCTAGGACCCAGAGCCTACTATGTCTCGCTGCCTGCCCTCCTGCCTGCTGCCAAATGCCAGTCTGCCACACACTTATCCTCCTCACGCTGCCTGCTGTTATATTTCCTCCTGCTGTCTGTGTGTCTCCACTGCCAGGGAGCACATTACAAGGTGCTGCTGCCCATGCGCCACCAGCTATTACGCTCAACAATAGCTGCATTATTTTGAAGAAAAAAATTATTTGTAATTAATTTAGAGGTGTCCGGGTTGAAAACTGTGCTGTCCCAATTGTGTATTGGACACAATGTGGGCTTCACGACCGCTGTCTGGAACCTCATGCTGTTCATTTACGGCCCACCGGGAACCACCACTAGGAACCAGGGCCTACTATGTCTCGCTGCCTGCCCTCCTGCCTGCTGCCAAATGCCAGTCTGCCACACACTTATCCTCCTCATGCTGCCTGCTGTTATATTTTCTCCTGCTGTCTGTGTGTCTCCACTGCCAGGGAACACATTACAAGGTGCTACTGCCCATGCGTCACCAGCTATTACGCTCAACAATAGCTGCATTATTTTGAAAAAAAAATTGTAATTAATTTAGAGATGTTCGGGTTGAAAACTGTGCTATCCGAATTGTGTATTGGACACAATGTGGGCTTCACGACCGCTATCTGGAACCTCATGCTGTTCATTTACGGCCCTGGAACCACCGCTAGGACCCAGGGCCTACTATGTCGTCACTGAGAAGTGATCTCGTCTGTCTCACAAGTATGTGGACAGATTGACGTTTCTCAAAATGAACCAGGCTTGGGTGGAAGGCAAATTCCTGGCCCCTGTTGTCGGCGAGAGGGGGACATGAAGTAACGCGCACACTCATTACACCTGCTGTTTCTGTATTTCTTCCTGCTGTCTGTGGGTCTCCACTGCTAGGGAACACATTACAAGGTGCTGCTGCCCATGCGCCACCAACTATTACGCTCAAAAATAGCTGCCTGCATTATTTTGAAAAAAATAAGTAAATAATTATTTTAGAGGTGTCCGGGTTGAAAACTGTGCTGTCCCAATTGTGTATTGGACACAATGTGGGCTTCACAACCACTGTCTGGAACCTCATGCTGTTCATTTACGGCCCTGGAACCACCGCTAGGACCCAGGGCCTACTATGTCTCGCTGCCTGCCCTCCTGCCTGCTGCCAAATGCCAGTCTGCCACACACGTATCCTCCTCACGCTGCCTGCTGTTATATTTCCTCCTGCTGTCTGTGTGTCTCCACTGCCAGGGAACACATTACAAGGTGCTGCTGCCCATGCGCCACCAGCTATTACGCTCAACAATAGCTGCATTATTTTGAAAAAAAAATTGTAATTAATTTAGAGATGTTCTGGTTGAAAACTGTGCTGTCCCAATTGTGTATTGGACACAATGTGGGCTTCACGACCGCTGTCTGGAACCTCATACTGTTCATTTACGGCCCTGGAACCACCGCTAGGACCCAGGGCCTACTATGTCTCGCTGCCTGCCCTCCTGCCTGCTGCCAAATGCCAGTCTGCCACACACGTATCCTCCTCACGCTGCCTGCTGTTATATTTCCTCCTGCTGTCTGTGTGTCTCCACTGCCAGGGAACACATTACAAGGTGCTGCTGCCCATGCGCCACCAGCTATTACGCTCAACAATAGCTGCATTATTTTGAAAAAAAGAATTGTAATTAATTTAGAGGGGTTCGGGTTGAAAACTGTGCTGTCCCAATTGTGTATTGGACACAATGTGGGCTTCACGACCGCTGTCTGGAACCTCATGCTGTTCATTTACGGCCCTGGAACCACCGCTAGGACCCAGGGCCTACTATGTCTCGCTGCCTGCCCTCCTGCCTGCTGCCAAATGCCAGTCTGCCACACACGTATCCTCCTCACGCTGCCTGCTGTTATATTTCCTCCTGCTGTCTGTGTGTCTCCACTGCCAGGGAACACATTACAAGGTGCTGCTGCCCATGCGCCACCAGCTATTACGCTCAACAATAGCTGCATTATTTTGAAAAAAAAAATTGTAATTAATTTAGAGAGGTTCGGGTTGAAAACTGTGCTGTCCCAATTGTGTATTGGACACAATGTGGGCTTCACGACCGCTGTCTGGAACCTCATGCTGTTCATTTACGGCCCTGGAACCACCGCTATGCCTGCTGCCAGTCTGCCACACACTCATCCTCCTCACGCTGCCTGCTGCTGTATTTCCTTTTGCTGTCTGTATGTTTCCACTGCCAGGGAACACATTACAAGGTGCTGCTGCCCTTGCGCCGCCAGCTATTACGCTCAAAAATAGCTGCCTGCGTTATTTTGAAAAAAAAAAAAAAGTTAAATTATTTTAGAGGTGTCCGGGTTGAAAACTGTGCTGTCCCAATTGTGTATTGGACACAATGTGGGCTTCACGACCACTGTCTGGAACCTCATGCTGTTCATTTATGGCCCTGGAACCACCGCTAGGACCCAGAGCCTACTATGTCTCGCTGCCTGCCCTCCTGCCTGCTGCCAAATGCCAGTCTGCCACACACTTATCCTCCTCACGCTGCCTGCTGTTATATTTCCTCCTGCTGTCTGTGTGTCTCCACTGCCAGGGAACACATTACAAGGTGCTGCTGCCCATGCGCCACCAGCCATTACGCTCAACAATAGCTGCATTACTTTGAAAAAAATAATAATTTGTAATTAATTTAGAGATGTCCAGGTTGAAAACTGTGCTGTCCCAATTGTGTATTGGACACAATGTGGGCTTCACGACCGCTGTCTGGAACCTCATGCTGTTCATTTAAGGCCCGGGAACCACCGCTAGGACCCAGGGCCTACTATGTCTCGCTGCCTGCCCTCCTGCCTGCTGCCAAATGCCAGTCTGCCACACACTTATCCTCCTCACGCTGCCTGCTGTTATTTTTTCTCCTGCTGTCTGTGTGTCTCCACTGCCAGGGAACACATTACAAGGTGCTGCTGCCCATGCGCCACCAGCTATTACGCTCAACAATAGCTGCATTCTTTTGAAAAAAAATGTAATTAATTTAGAGGTGTACGGATGGAAACTGTGCTGTCCCAATTGTGTATTGGACACAATGTGGGCTTCACGACCGCTGTCTGGAACCTCATGCTGTTTATTTACGGCCCGGGAACCACCGCTAGGACCCAGGGCCTACTATGTCTCGCTGCCTGCCCTCCTGCCTGCTGCCAAATACCAGTCTGCCACACACTTATCCTCCTCACGCTGCCTGCTGTTATATTTCCTCCTGCTGTCTGTGTGTCTCCACTGCCAGGGAACACATTACAAGGTGCTGCTGCCCATGCGCCACCAGCCATTACGCTCAACAATAGCTGCATTACTTTGAAAAAAATAATAATTTGTAATTAATTTAGAGGTGTCCGGGTTTAAAACTGTGCTGTCCCAATTGTGTATTGGACACAATGTGGGCTTCACGACCGCTGTCTGGAACCTCATGCTGTTCATTTAAGGCCCGGGAACCACCGCTAGGACCCAGGGCCTACTATGTCTCGCTGCCTGCCCTCCTGCCTGCTGCCAAATGCCAGTCTGCAACACACTTATCCTCCTCATGCTGCCTGCTGTTATATTTTCTCCTGCTGTCTGTGTGTCTCCACTGCCAGGGAACACATTACAAGGTGCTGCTGCCCATGCGCCACCAGCTATTACGCTCAACAATAGCTGCATTCTTTTGAAAAAAAATGTAATTAATTTAGAGGTGTACGGATGGAAACTGTGCTGTCCCAATTGTGTATTGGACACAATGTGGGCTTCACGACCGCTGTCTGGAACCTCATGCTGTTTATTTACGGCCCGGGAACCACCGCTAGGACCCAGGGCCTACTATGTCTCGCTGCCTGCCCTCCTGACTGCTGCCAAATACCAGTCTGCCACACACTTATCCTCCTCACGCTGCCTGCTGTTATATTTCCTCCTGCTGTCTGTGTGTCTCCACTGCCAGGGAACACATTACAAGGTGCTGCTGCCCATGCGCCACCAGCTATTACGCTCAACAATAGCTGCATTACTTTGAAAAAAATAATAATTTGTAATTAATTTAGAGGTGTCCGGGTTGAAAACTGTGCTGTCCCAATTGTGTATTGGACACAATGTGGGCTTCACGACCACTGTCTGGAACCTCATGCTGTTCATTTAAGGCCCGGGAACCACCGCTAGGACCCAGGGCCTACTATGCCTCGCTGCCTGCCCTACTGCCTGCTGCCAAATGCCAGTCTGTCACACACTTATCCTCCTCATGCTGCCTGCTGTTATATTTTCTCCTGCTGTCTGTGTGTCTCCACTGCCAGGGAACACATTACAAGGTGCTGCTGCCCATGCGCCACCAGCTATTACGCTCAACAATAGCTGCATTCTTTTGAAAAAAAATGTAATTAATTTAGAGGTGTACGGATGGAAACTGTGCTGTCCCAATTGTGTATTGGACACAATGTGGGCTTCACGACCGCTGTCTGGAACCTCATGCTGTTTATTTACGGCCCGGGAACCACCGCTAGGACCCAGGGCCTACTATGTCTCGCTGCCTGCCCTCCTGCCTGCTGCCAAATACCAGTCTGCCACACACTTATCCTCCTCACGCTGCCTGCTGTTATATTTCCTCCTGCTGTCTGTGTGTCTCCACTGCCAGGGAACACATTACAAGGTGCTGCTGCCCATGCGCCACCGCTATTACGCTCAACAATAGCTGCATTATTTTGAAAAAAAAATAATTTGTAATTAATTTAGAGGTGTCCGGGTTGAAAACTGTGCTGTCCCAATTGTGTATTGGACACAATGTGGGCTTCACGACCGCTGTCTGGAACCTCATGCTGTTCATTTAAGGCCCGGGAACCACCGCTAGGACCCAGGGCCTACTATGTCTCGCTGCCTGCCCTCCTGCCTGCTGCCAAATGCCAGTCTGCCACACACGTATCCTCCTCACGCTGCCTGCTGTTATATTTCCTCCTGCTGTCTGTGTGTCTCCACTGCCAGGGAACACATTACAAGGTGCTGCTGCCCATGCGCCACCGCTATTACGCTCAACAATAGCTGCATTATTTAGAAAAAGAAATAATTTGTAATTAATTTAGAGGTGTCCGGGTTGAAAACTGTGCTGTCCCAATTGTGTATTGGACACAATGTGGGCTTCACGACCGCTGTCTGGAACCTCATGCTGTTCATTTACAGCCCGGGAACCACCACTGGGACCCAGGGCCTACTATGTCCATGGCCGGATTTCTGGCAAGGCCACATAGGCCATGGCCTAGGGCACCAGATAAACAAGGGGCGGCCTGCAGACAGTGGGCATTTTTTGCAGGGCATTATTTGCAAGTGTCCAAACAAATGAAAGTGGTCAGGATAACTGCACTATTAGTACCAGCTGGCACCTGCCTGTGCTGTGCTACAGGCAGCTGCAGTCCGTTAACCAAATGTTTGTGAACAGTGTGTGACTAGCAAAAAGCCAGACCTTGTCCAATGACATAGCAGCAGCTGCAGGCAGTTACGGAAGGCCGGGTCTCACACACTTGGTGTGGGGGATGAAAGGACCAGGGGCAGCACCTGCAAATAGTACAGAATACAGAAGGCAGCCTCTCACAGTACCCATTTCTTAATTATTGATTGGCCAGCGCTGTTACCCTGGAGACAGCAGTGGGTACAGGACTCACTTTTACGTGTTGCTGACCCCACCCAATGTCCAATTGTGAGCCACTTTTGACTATGTGTGTGTGGTGGACGGCTCCCACCACGCCCATCACCTGTAGATCGCTTGATTGACCAGTTCCCCCGTGTAACATGATTGATTCACTTTACGTTGACATGGAGACCTCGGCACTAGCTCCAATAGAGGACACCATCGTCTCAAAATTTTTTGGATGGGTGTGTGTGGAGAGAGGTGGTAGAATACGGTTTCAGTTTGGGTGGCTGGTAATAGTCGGCCTTGGGCGGTAAGAAGTACAAATCTGGCCCTGACTATGTCTCCGGCCTGCCCTCCTGCCTGCTGCCAAATGCCAGTCTGCCACACACTTTTCCTCCTCACGCTGCCTGCTGTTATATTTCCTCCTGCTGTCTGTGTGTCTCCACTGCCAGGGAACACATTACAAGGTGCTGCTGCCCATGCGCCACCAGCTATTACGCTCAACAATAGCTGCATTATTTTGAAAAAAAAAATTGTAATTAATTTAGAGGTGTTCGGGTTGAAAACTGTGCTGTCCCAATTGTGTATTGGACACAATGTGGGCTTCACGACCGTTGTCTGGAACCTCATGCTGTTCATTTACAGCACGGGAACCACCGCTAGGACCCAGGGCCTACTATGTCTTGCTGCCTGCCCTCCTGCCTGCTGCCAAATGCCAGTCTGCCACACACTTATCCTCCTCACGCTGCCTGCTGTTATATTTCCTCCTGCTGTCTGTGTGTCTCCACTGCCAGGGAACACATTACAAGGTGCTGCTGCCCATGCGCCACCAGCTATTACGCTCAACAATAGCTGCATTATTTTGAAAAAAGAAATGTAATTAATTTAGAGGTGTTCGGGTTGAAAACTGTGCTGTCCCAATTGTGTATTGGACACAATGTGGGCTTCACGACTGCTGTCTGGAACCTCATGCTGTTCATTTACGGCCCTGGAACCAACGCTAGGACCCAGGGCCTATTATGTCTCGCTGCCTGCTCTCCTGCCAGCTGCCTGCTGCCAGTCTGCCACACACTCATCCTCCTCACGCTGCCTGCTGCTGTATTTCCTTTTGCTGTCTGTATGTTTCCACTGCCAGGGAACACATTACAAGGTGCTGCTGCCCATGCGCCGCCAGCTATTACACTCAAAAATAGCTGCCTGCGTTATTTTGAAAAAAAAAATAAAGTTAAATTATTTTAGAGGTGTCCGGGTTGAAAACTGTGCTGTCCCAATTGTGTATTGGACACAATGTGGGCTTCACAACCGCTGTCTGGAACCTCATGCTGTTCATTTATGGCCCTGGAACCACCGCTAGGACCCAGAGCCTACTATGTCTCGCTGCCTGCCCTCCTGCCTGCTGCCAAATGCCAGTCTGCCACACACTTATCCTCCTCACGCTGCCTGCTGTTATATTTCCTCCTGCTGTCTGTGTGTCTCCACTGCCAGGGAACACATTACAAGGTGCTGCTGCCCATGCGCCACCAGCTATTACGCTCAACAATCGCTGCATTATTTTGAAAAAAAAAATTGTAATTAATTTAGAGGTGTTCGGGTTGAAAACTGTGCTGTCCCAATTGTGTATTGGACACAATGTGGGCTTTACGACCGCTGTCTGGAACCTCATGCTGTTTATTTACGGCCCTGGAACCACTGCTAGGACCCAGGGCCTTCTATGTCTCGCTGCCTGCCCTCCTGCCTGCTGCCAAATCCCAGTCTGCCACACACTTATCCTTATCACGCTGCCTGCTGTTATATTTCCTCCTGCTGTCTGTGTGTCTCCACTGCCAGGGAACACATTACAAGGTGCTGCTGCCCATGCGCCACCAGCTATTACACTCAACAATAGCTGCATTATTTTGAAAAAAATAATAATTTGTAATAAATTTAGAGGTGTCCGGGTTGAAAACTGTGCTGTCCGAATTGTGTATTGGACACAATGTGGGCTTCACGACCGCTGTCTGGAACCTCATGCTGTTTATTTACGGCCCTGGAACCACCGCTAGGACCCAGGGCCTACTATGTCTCGCTGCCTGCCCTCCTGCCTGCTGCCAAATGCCAGTCTGCCACACACTTATCCTCCTCACGCTGCCTGCTGTTATATTTCCTCCTGCTGTCTGTGTATCTCCACTGCCAGGGAACACATTACAAGGTGCTGCTGCCCATGCGCCACCAGCTATTACGCTCAACAATAGCTGCATTATTTTGAAAAAAGAAATGTAATTAATTTAGAGGTGTTCGGGTTGAAAACTGTGCTGTCCCAATTGTGTATTGGACACAATGTGGGCTTCACGACTGCTGTCTGGAACCTCATGCTGTTCATTTACGGCCCTGGAACCAACGCTAGGACCCAGGGCCTATTATGTCTCGCTGCCTGCTCTCCTGCCAGCTGCCTGCTGCCAGTCTGCCACACACTCATCCTCCTCACGCTGCCTGCTGCTGTATTTCCTTTTGCTGTCTGTATGTTTCCACTGCCAGGGAACATATTACAAGGTGCTGCTGCCCATGCGCCGCCAGCTATTACACTCAAAAATAGCTGCCTGCGTTATTTTGAAAAAAAAAATAAAGTTAAATTATTTTAGAGGTGTCCGGGTTGAAAACTGTGCTGTCCCAATTGTGTATTGGACACAATGTGGGCTTCACAACCGCTGTCTGGAACCTCATGCTGTTCATTTATGGCCCTGGAACCACCGCTAGGACCCAGAGCCTACTATGTCTCGCTGCCTGCCCTCCTGCCTGCTGCCAAATGCCAGTCTGCCACACACTTATCCTCCTCACGCTGCCTGCTGTTATATTTCCTCCTGCTGTCTGTGTGTCTCCACTGCCAGGGAACACATTACAAGGTGCTGCTGCCCATGCGCCACCAGCTATTACGCTCAACAATAGCTGCATTATTTTGAAAAAAAAAATTGTAATTAATTTAGAGGTGTTCGGGTTGAAAACTGTGCTGTCCCAATTGTGTATTGGACACAATGTGGGCTTCACGACCGCTGTCTGGAACCTCATGCTGTTTATTTACGGCCCTGGAACCACTGCTAGGACCCAGGGCCTTCTATGTCTCGCTGCCTGCCCTCCTGCCTGCTGCCAAATACCAGTCTGCCACACACTTATCCTCCTCACGCTGCCTGCTGTTATATTTCCTCCTGCTGTCTGTGTGTCTCCACTGCCAGGGAACACATTACAAGGTGCTGCTGCCCATGCGCCACCAGCTATTACACTCAACAATAGCTGCATTATTTTGAAAAAAATAATAATTTGTAATAAATTTAGAGGTGTCCGGGTTGAAAACTGTGCTGTCCCAATTGTGTATTGGACACAATGTGGGCTTCACGACCGCTGTCTGGAACCTCATGCTGTTTATTTACGGCCCTGGAACCACCGCTAGGACCCAGGGCCTACTATGTCTCGCTGCCTGCCCTCCTGCCTGCTGCCAAATGCCAGTCTGCCACACACTTATCCTCCTCACGCTGCCTGCTGTTATATTTCCTCCTGCTGTCTGTGTATCTCCACTGCCAGGGAACACATTACAAGGTGCTGCTGCCCATGCGCCACCAGCCATTACGCTCAACAATAGCTGCATTACTTTGAAAAAAATAATAATTTGTAATTAATTTAGAGGTGTCCGGATTGAAAACTGTGCTGTCCCAATTGTGTATTGGACACAATGTGGGCTTCACGACCGCTGTCTGGAACCTCATGCTGTTCATTTAAGGCCCGGGAACCACCGCTAGGACCCAGGGCCTACTATGTCTCACTGCCTGCCCTCCTGCCTGCTGCCAAATGCCAGTCTGCCACACACTTATCCTCCTCATGCTGCCTGCTGTTATATTTTCTCCTGCTGTCTGTGTGTCTCCACTGCCAGGGAACACATTACAAGGTGCTGCTGCCCATGCGCCACCAGCTATTACGCTCAACAATAGCTGCATTCTTTTGAAAAAAAAATGTAATTAATTTAGAGGTGTACGGATGGAAACTGTGCTGTCCCAATTGTGTATTGGACACAATGTGGGCTTCACGACCGCTGTCTGGAACCTCATGCTGTTTATTTACGGCCCTGGAACCACCGCTAGGACCCAGGGCCTACTATGTCTCGCTGCCTGCCCTCCTGCCTGCTGCCAAATGCCAGTCTGCCACACACTTATCCTCCTCACGCTGCCTGCTGTTATATTTCCTCCTGCTGTCTGTGTGTCTCCACTGCCAGGGAACACATTACAAGGTGCTGCTGCCCATGCGCCACCAGCTATTACACTCAACAATAGCTGCATTATTTTGAAAAAAATAATAATTTGTAATAAATTTAGAGGTGTCCGGGTTGAAAACTGTGCTGTCCCAATTGTGTATTGGACACAATGTGGGCTTCACGACCGCTGTCTGGAACCTCATGCTGTTTATTTACGGCCCGGGAACCACCGCTAGGACCCAGGGCCTACTATGTCTCGCTGCCTGCCCTCCTGCCTGCTGCCAAATGCCAGTCTGCCACACACTTATCCTCCTCACGCTGCCTGCTGTTATATTTCCTCCTGCTGTCTGTGTGTCTCCACTGCCAGGGAACACATTACAAGGTGCTGCTGCCCATGCGCCACCAGCCATTACGCTCAACAATAGCTGCATTACTTTGAAAAAAATAATAATTTGTAATTAATTTAGAGGTGTCCGGGTTGAAAACTGTGCTGTCCCAATTGTGTATTGGACACAATGTGGGCTTCACGACTGCTGTCTGGAACCTCATGCTGTTCATTTAGGGCCCGGGAACCACCGCTAGGACCCAGGGCCTATTATGTCTCGCTGCCTGGTCTCCTGCCAGCTGCCTGCTGCCAGTCTGCCACACACTCATCCTCCTCACGCTGCCTGCTGCTGTATTTCCTTTTGCTGTCTGTATGTTTCCACTGCCAGGGAACACATTACAAGGTGCTGCTGCCCATGCGCCGCCAGCTATTACACTCAAAAATAGCTGCCTGCGTTATTTTGAAAAAAAAATAAAGTTAAATTATTTTAGAGGTGTCCGGGTTGAAAACTGTGCTGTCCCAATTGTGTATTGGACACAATGTGGGCTTCACAACCGCTGTCTGGAACCTCATGCTGTTTATTTATGGCCCTGGAACCACCGCTAGGACCCAGAGCCTACTATGTCTCGCTGCCTGCCCTCCTGCCTGCTGCCAAATGCCAGTCTGCCACACACTTATCCTCCTCACGCTGCCTGCTGTTATATTTCCTCCTGCTGTCTGTGTGTCTCCACTGCCAGGGAACACATTACAAGGTGCTGCTGCCCATGCGCCACCAGCTATTACGCTCAACAATAGCTGCATTATTTTGAAAAAAAAAATTGTAATTAATTTAGAGGTGTTCGGGTTGAAAACTGTGCTGTCCCAATTGTGTAATGGACACAATGTGGGCTTCACGACCGCTGTCTGGAACCTCATGCTGTTTATTTACGGCCCTGGATCCACTGCTAGGACCCAGGGCCTACTATGTCTCGCTGCCTGCCCTCCTGCCTGCTGCCAAATCCCAGTCTGCCACACACTTATCCTCCTCACGCTGCCTGCTGTTATATTTCCTCCTGCTGTCTGCGTGTCTCCACTGCCAGGGAACACATTACAAGGTGCTGCTGCCCATGTGCCACCAGCTATTACGCTCAACAATAGCTGCATTATTTTGAAAAAGAAATAATTTGTAATTAATTTAGAGGTGTCCGGGTTGAAAACTGTGCTGTCCCAATTGTGTATTGGACACAATGTGGGCTTCACGACCGCTGTCTGGAACCTCATGCTGTTCATTTACAGCCCGGGAACCACCGCTAGGACCCAGGGCCTACTATGTCCATGGCCGGATTTCTGGCAAGGCCACATAGGCCATGGCCTAGGGCACCAGATAAACAAGGGGCGGCCTGCAGACAGTGGGCATTTTTTGCAGGGCATTATTTGCAAGTGTCCAAACAAATGAAAGTGGTCAGGATAACTGCACTATTGGTACCAGCTGGCACCTGCCTGTGCTGTGCTACAGGCAGCTGCAGTCCGTTAACCAAATGTTTGTGAACAGTGTGTGACTAGCAAAAAGCCAGACCTTGTCCAATGACATAGCAGCAGCTGCAGGCAGTTACGGAAGGCCGGGTCTCACACACTTGGTGTGGGGGATGAAAGGACCAGGGGCAGCACCTGCAAATAGTACAGAATACAGAAGGCAGCCTCTCACAGTACCCATTTCTTAATTATTGATTGGCCAGCGCTGTTACCCTGGAGACAGCAGTGGGTACAGGACTCACTTTTACGTGTTGCTGACCCCACCCAATGTCCAATTGTGAGCCACTTTTGACTATGTGTGTGTGGTGGACGGCTCCCACCACGCCCATCACCTGTAGATCGCTTGATTGACCAGTTCCCCCGTGTAACATGATTGATTCACTTCACGTTGACATGGAAACCTCGGCACTAGCTCCAATAGTGGACACCATCGTCTCAAAATTTTTTGGATGGGTGTGTGTGGAGAGAGGTGGTAGGATACGGTTTCAGTTTGGGTGGCTGGTAATAGTCGGCCTTGGGCGGTAAGAAGTACAAATCTGGCCCTGACTATGTCTCCGGCCTGCCCTCCTGCCTGCTGCCAAATGCCAGTCTGCCACACACTTTTCCTCCTCACGCTGCCTGCTGTTATATTTCCTCCTGCTGTCTGTGTGTCTCCACTGCCAGGGAACACATTACAAGGTGCTGCTGCCCATGCGCCACCAGCTATTACGCTCAACAATAGCTGCATTATTTTGAAAAAAAAAAATTGTAATTAATTTAGAGGTGTTCGGGTTGAAAACTGTGCTGTCCCAATTGTGTATTGGACACAATGTGGGCTTCACGACCGTTGTCTCGAACCTCATGCTGTTCATTTACAGCACGGGAACCACCGCTAGGACCCAGGGCCTACTATGTCTTGCTGCCTGCCCTCCTGCCTGCTGCCAAATGCCAGTCTGCCACACACTTATCCTCCTCACGCTGCCTGCTGTTATATTTCCTCCTGCTGTCTGTGTGTCTCCACTGCCAGGGAACACATTACAAGGTGCTACTGCCCATGCGCCACCAGCTATTACGCTCAACAATAGCTGCATTATTTTGAAAAAAGAAATGTAATTAATTTAGAGGTGTTCGGGTTGAAACCTGTGCTGTCCCAATTGTGTATTGGACACAATGTGGGCTTCACGACCGCTGTCTGGAACCTCATGCTGTTCATTTACGGCCCTGGAACCACCGCTAGGACCCAGGGCCTATTATGTCTCGCTGCCTGCTCTCCTGCCAGCTGCCTGCTGCCAGTCTGCCACACACTCATCCTCCTCACGCTGCCTGCTGCTGTATTTCCTTTTGCTGTCTGTATGTTTCCACTGCCAGGGAACACATTACAAGGTGCTGCTGCCCATGCGCCGCCAGCTATTACACTCAAAAATAGCTGCCTGTGTTATTTTGAAAAAAAAATAAAGTTAAATTATTTTAGAGGTGTCCGGGTTGAAAACTGTGCTGTCCCAATTGTGTATTGGACACAATGTGGGCTTCACAACCGCTGTCTGGAACCTCATGCTGTTCATTTATGGCCCTGGAACCACCGCTAGGACCCAGAGCTTACTATGTCTCGCTGCCTGCCCTCCTGCCTGCTGCCAAATGCCAGTCTGCCACACACTTATCCTCCTCACGCTGCCTGCAGTTATATTTCCTCCTGCTGTCTGTGTGTCTCCACTGCCAGGGAACACATTACAAGGTGCTGCTGCCCATGCGCCACCAGCTATTACGCTCAACAATAGCTGCATTATTTTGAAAAAAAAAATTGTAATTAATTTAGAGGTGTTCGGGTTGAAAACTGTGCTGTCCCAATTGTGTAATGGACACAATGTGGGCTTCACGACCGCTGTCTGGAACCTCATGCTGTTTATTTACGGCCCTGGAACCACTGCTAGGACCCAGGGCCTACTATGTCTCGCTGCCTGCCCTCCTGCCTGCTGCCAAATGCCAGTCTGCCACACACTTATCCTCCTCACGCTGCCTGCTGTTATATTTCCTCCTGCTGTCTGTGTGTCTCCACTGCCAGGGAACACATTACAAGGTGCTGCTGCCCATGTGCCACCAGCTATTACGCTCAACAATAGCTGCATTATTTTGAAAAAAAAATTGTAATTAATTTAAAGATGTTCTGGTTGAAAACTGTGCTGTCCCAATTGTGTATTGGACACAATGTGGGCTTCACGACCACTGTCTGGAACCTCATGCTGTTCATTTACGGCCCTGGAACCACCGCTATGCCTGCTGCCAGTCTGCCACACACTCATCCTCCTCACGCTGCCTGCTGCTGTATTTCCTTTTGCTGTCTGTATGTTTCCACTGCCAGGGAACACATTACAAGGTGCTGCTGCCCTTGCGCCGCCAGCTATTACGCTCAAAAATAGCTGCCTGCGTTATTTTGAAAAAAAAAAAAAAGTTAAATTATTTTAGAGGTGTCCGGGTTGAAAACTGTGCTGTCCCAATTGTGTATTGGACACAATGTGGGCTTCACGACCGCTGTCTGGAACCTCATGCTGTTGATTTATGGCCCTGGAACCACCGCTAGGACCCAGAGCCTACTATGTCTCGCTGCCTGCCCTCCTGCCTGCTGCCAAATGCCAGTCTGCCACACACTTATCCTCCTCACGCTGCCTGCTGTTATATTTCCTCCTGCTGTCTGTGTGTCTCCACTGCCAGGGAACACATTACAAGGTGCTGCTGCCCATGCGCCACCAGCCATTACGCTCAACAATAGCTGCATTACTTTGAAAAAAATAATAATTTGTAATTAATTTAGAGGTGTCCGGGTTGAAAACTGTGCTGTCCCAATTGTGTATTGGACACAATGTGGGCTTCACGACCGCTGTCTGGAACCTCATGCTGTTCATTTAAGGCCCGGGAACCACCGCTAGGACCCAGGGCCTACTATGTCTCGCTGCCTGCCCTCCTGCCTGCTGCCAAATGCCAGTCTGCCACACACTTATCCTCCTCACGCTGCCTGCTGTTATTTTTTCTCCTGCTGTCTGTGTGTCTCCACTGCCAGGGAACACATTACAAGGTGCTGCTGCCCATGCGCCACCAGCTATTACGCTCAACAATAGCTGCATTCTTTTGAAAAAAAATGTAATTAATTTAGAGGTGTACGGATGGAAACTGTGCTGTCCCAATTGTGTATTGGACACAATGTTGGCTTCACGACCGCTGTCTGGAACCTCATGCTGTTTATTTACGGCCCGGGAACCACCACTAGGACCCAGGGCCTACTATGTCTCGCTGCCTGCCCTCCTGCCTGCTGCCAAATACCAGTCTGCCACACACTTATCCTCCTCACGCTGCCTGCTGTTATATTTCCTCCTGCTGTCTGTGTGTCTCCACTGCCAGGGAACACATTACAAGGTGCTGCTGCCCATGCGCCACCAGCCATTACGCTCAACAATAGCTGCATTACTTTGAAAAAAATAATAATTTGTAATTAATTTAGAGGTGTCCGGGTTGAAAACTGTGCTGTCCCAATTGTGTATTGGACACAATGTGGGCTTCACGACCGCTGTCTGGAACCTCATGCTGTTCATTTAAGGCCCGGGAACCACCGCTAGGACCCAGGGCCTACTATGCCTCGCTGCCTGCCCTACTGCCTGCTGCGAAATGCCAGTCTGTCACACACTTATCCTCCTCATGCTGCCTGCTGTTATATTTTCTCCTGCTGTCTGTGTGTCTCCACTGCCAGGGAACACATTACAAGGTGCTGCTGCCCATGCGCCACCAGCTATTACGCTCAACAATAGCTGCATTCTTTTTAAAAAAAAATGTAATTAATTTAGAGGTGTACGGATGGAAACTGTGCTGTCCCAATTGTGTATTGGACACAATGTGGGCTTCACGACCGCTGTCTGGAACCTCATGCTGTTTATTTACGGCCCGGGAACCACCGCTAGGACCCAGGGCCTACTATGTCTCGCTGCCTGCCCTCCTGCCTGCTGCCAAATACCAGTCTGCCACACACTTATCCTCCTCACGCTGCATGCTGTTATATTTCCTCCTGCTGTCTGTGTGTCTCCACTGCCAGGGAACACATTACAAGGTGCTGCTGCCCATGCGCCACCGCTATTACGCTCAACAATAGCTGCATTATTTTGAAAAAAAAATAATTTGTAATTAATTTAGAGGTGTCCGGGTTGAAAACTGTGCTGTCCCAATTGTGTATTGGACACAATGTGGGCTTCACGACCGCTGTCTGGAACCTCATGCTGTTCATTTACAGCCCGGGAACCACCGCTAGGACCCAGGGCCTACTATGTCCATGGCCGGATTTCTGGCAAGGCCACATAGGCCATGGCCTAGGGCACCAGATAAACAAGGGGCGGCCTGCAGACAGTGGGCATTTTTTGCAGGGCATTATTTGCAAGTGTCCAAACAAATGAAAGTGGTCAGGATAACTGCACTATTAGTACCAGCTGGCACCTGCCTGTGCTGTGCTACAGGCAGCTGCAGTCCGTTAACCAAATGTTTGTGAACAGTGTGTGACTAGCAAAAAGCCAGACCTTGTCCAATGACATAGCAGCAGCTGCAGGCAGTTACGGAAGGCCGGGTCTCACAAACTTGGTGTGGGGGATGAAAGGACCAGGGGCAGCACCTGCAAATAGTACAGAATACAGAAGGCAGCCTCTCACAGTACCCATTTCTTAATTATTGATTGGCCAGCGCTGTTACCCTGGAGACAGCAGTGGGTACAGGACTCACTTTTACGTGTTGCTGACCCCACCCAATGTCCAATTGTGAGCCACTTTTGACTATGTGTGTGTGGTGGACGGCTCCCACCACGCCCATCACCTGTAGATCGCTTGATTGACCAGTTCCCCCGTGTAACATGATTGATTCACTTCACGCTGCCATGGAGACCTCGGCACTAGCTCCAATAGTGGACACCATCGTTTCAAAATTTTTTGGATGGGTGTGTGTGGAGAGAGGTGGTAGGATACGGTTTCAGTTTGGGTGGCTGGTAATAGTCGGCCTTGGGCGGTAAGAAGTACAAATCTGGCCCTGACTATGTCTCCGGCCTGCCCTCCTGCCTGCTGCCAAATGCCAGTCTGCCACACACTTTTCCTCCTCACGCTGCCTGCTGTTATATTTCCTCCTGCTGTCTGTGTGTCTCCACTGCCAGGGAACACATTACAAGGTGCTGCTGCCCATGCGCCACCAGCTATTACGCTCAACAATAGCTGCATTATTTTGAAAAAAAAAAATTGTAATTAATTTAGAGGTGTTCGGGTTGAAAACTGTGCTGTCCCAATTGTGTATTGGACACAATGTGGGCTTCACAACCGTTGTCTGGAACCTCATGCTGTTCATTTACAGCACGGGAACCACCGCTAGGACCCAGGGCCTACTATGTCTTGCTGCCTGCCCTCCTGCCTGCTGCCAAATGCCAGTCTGCCACACACTTATCCTCCTCACGCTGCCTGCTGTTATATTTCCTCCTGCTGTCTGTGTGTCTCCACTGCCAGGGAACACATTACAAGGTGCTGCTGCCCATGCGCCACCAGCTATTACGCTCAACAATAGCTGCATTATTTTGAAAAAAGAAATGTAATTAATTTAGAGGTGTTCGGGTTGAAAACTGTGTTGTCCCAATTTTTGTATTGGACACAATGTGGGCTTCACGACCGCTGTCTGGAACCTCATGCTGTTCATTTACGGCCCTGGAACCACCGCTAGGACCCAAGGCCTATTATGTCTCGCTGCCTGCTCTCCTGCCAGCTGCCTGCTGCCAGTCTGCCACACACTCATCCTCCTCACGCTGCCTGCTGCTGTATTTCCTTTTGCTGTCTGTATGTTTCCACTGCCAGGGAACACATTACAAGGTGCTGCTGCCCATGCGCCGCCAGCTATTACACTCAAAAATAGCTGCCTGCGTTATTTTGAAAAAAAAAAAAAGTTAAATTATTTTAGAGGTGTCCGGGTTGAAAACTGTGCTGTCCCAATTGTGTATTGGACACAATGTGGGCTTCACGACCGCTGTCTGGAACCTCATGCTGTTTATTTACGGCCCTGGAACCACTGCTAGGACCCAGGGCCTACTATGTCTCGCTGCCTGCCCTCCTGCCTGCTGCCAAATGCCAGTCTGCCACACACTTATCCTCCTCACGCTGCCTGCTGTTATATTTCCTCCTGCTGTCTGTGTGTCTCCACTGCCAGGGAACACATTACAAGGTGCTGCTGCCCATGCGCCACCAGCTATTACGCTCAACAATAGCTGCATTATTTTGAAAAAAAAATTGTAATTAATTTAGAGGTGTTCGGGTTGAAAACTGTGCTGTCCCAATTGTGTATTGGACACAATGTGGGCTTCACAACCGTTGTCTGGAACCTCATGCTGTTCATTTACAGCACGGGAACCACCGCTAGGACCCAGGGCCTACTATGTCTTGCTGCCTGCCCTCCTGCCTGCTGCCAAATGCCAGTCTGCCACACACTTATCCTCACGCTGCCTGCTGTTATATTTCCTCCTGCTGTCTGTGTGTCTCCACTGCCAGGGAACACATTACAAGGTGCTGCTGCCCATGCGCCACCAGCTATTACGCTCAACAATAGCTGCATTATTTTGAAAAAAGAAATGTAATTAATTTAGAGGTGTTCGGGTTGAAAACTGTGCTGTCCCAATTGTGTATTGGACACAATGTGGGCTTCACGACCGCTGTCTGGAACCTCATGCTGTTCATTTACGGCCCTGGAACCACCGCTAGGACCCAAGGCCTATTATGTATCGCTGCCTGCTCTCCTGCCAGCTGCCTGCTGCCAGTCTGCCACACACTCATCCTCCTCACGCTGCCTGCTGCTGTATTTCCTTTTGCTGTCTGTATGTTTCCACTGCCAGGGAACACATTACAAGGTGCTGCTGCCCATGCGCCGCCAGCTATTACACTCAAAAATAGCTGCCTGCGTTATTTTGAAAAAAAAAATAAAGTTAAATTATTTTAGAGGTGTCCGGGTTGAAAACTGTGCTGTCCCAATTGTGTATTGGACACAGTGTGGGCTTCACAACCGCTGTCTGGAACCTCATGCTGTTCATTTATGGCCCTGGAACACCCGCTAGGACCCAGAGCCTACTATGTCTCGCTGCCTGCCCTCCTGCCTGCTGCCAAATGCCAGTCTGCCACACACTTATCCTCCTCACGCTGCCTGCTGTTATATTTCCTCTTGCTGTCTGTGTGTCTCCACTGCCAGGGAACACATTACAAGGTGCTGCTGCCCATGCGCCACCAGCTATTATGCTCAACAATAGCTGCATTATTTTGAAAAAAAAATTGTAATTAATTTAGAGGTGTTCGGGTTGAAAACTGTGCTGTCCCAATTGTGTATTGGACACAATGTGGGCTTCACGACCGCTGTCTGGAACCTCATGCTGTTTATTTACGGCCCTTAAACCACTGCTAGGACCCAGGGCCTACTATGTCTCGCTGCCTGCCCTCCTGCCTGCTGCCAAATCCCAGTCTGCCACACACTTATCCTCCTCACGCTGCCTGCTGTTATATTTCCTCCTGCTGTCTGTGTGTCTCCACTGCCAGGGAACACATTACAAGGTGCTGCTGCCCATGCGCCACCAGCTATTACACTCAACAATAGCTGCATTATTTTGAAAAAAATAATAATTTGTAATTAATTTAGAGGTGTCCGGGTTGAAAACTGTGCTGTCCCAATTGTGTATTGGACACAATGTGGGCTTCACGACCGCTGTCTGGAACCTCATGCTGTTTATTTACGGCCCTGGAACCACCGCTAGGACCCAGGGCCTACTATGTCTCGCTGCCTGCCCTCCTGCCTGCTGCCAAATGCCAGTCTGCCACACACTTATCCTCCTCACGCTGCCTGCTGTTATATTTCCTCCTGCTGTCTGTGTGTCTCCACTGCCAGGGAACACATTACAAGGTGCTGCTGCCCATGCGCCACCAGCCATTACGCTCAACAATAGCTGCATTACTTTGAAAAAAATAATAATTTGTAATTAATTTAGAGGTATCCGGGTTGAAAACTGTGCTGTCCCAATTGTGTATTGGACACAATGTGGGCTTCAGGACCGCTGTCTGGAACCTCATGCTGTTCATTTAAGGCCCGAGAACCACCGCTAGGACCCAGGGCCTACTATGTCTCGCTGCCTGCCCTCCTGCCTGCTGCCAAATGCCAGTCTGCCACACACTTATCCTCCTCATGCTGCCTGCTGTTATATTTTCTCCTGCTGTCTGTGTGTCTCCACTGCCAGGGAACACATTACAAGGTGCTGCTGCCCATGCGCCACCAGCTATTACGCTCAACAATAGCTGCATTCTTTTGAAAAAAAAATGTAATTAATTTAGAGGTGTACGGATGTAAACTGTGCTGTCCCAATTGTGTATTGGACACAATGTGGGCTTCACGACCGCTGTCTGGAACCTCATGCTGTTTATTTACGGCCCGGGAACCACCGCTAGGACCCAGGGCCTACTATGTCTCGCTGCCTGCCCTCCTGCCTGCTGCCAAATACCAGTCTGCCACACACTTATCCTCCTCACGCTGCCTGCTGTTATATTTCCTCCTGCTGTCTGTGTGTCTCCACTGCCAGGGAACACATTACAAGGTGCTGCTGCCCATGTGCCACCAGCTATTACGCTCAACAATAGCTGCATTATTTTGAAAAAGAAATAATTTGTAATTAATTTAGAGGTGTCCGGGTTGAAAACTGTGCTGTCCCAATTGTGTATTGGACACAATGTGGGCTTCACGACCGCTGTCTGGAACCTCATGCTGTTCATTTACAGCCCGGGAACCACCACTGGGACCCAGGGCCTACTATGTCCATGGCCGGATTTCTGGCAAGGCCACATAGGCCATGGCCTAGGGCACCAGATAAACAAGGGGCGGCCTGCAGACAGTGGGCATTTTTTGCAGGGCATTATTTGCAAGTGTCCAAACAAATGAAAGTGGTCAGGATAACTGCACTATTAGTACCAGCTGGCACCTGCCTGTGCTGTGCTACAGGCAGCTGCAGTCCGTTAACCAAATGTTTGTGAACAGTGTGTGACTAGCAAAAAGCCAGACCTTGTCCAATGACATAGCAGCAGCTGCAGGCAGTTACGGAAGGCCGGGTCTCACAAACTTGGTGTGGGGGATGAAAGGACCAGGGGCAGCACCTGCAAATAGTACAGAATACAGAAGGCAGCCTCTCACAGTACCCATTTCTTAATTATTGATTGGCCAGCGCTGTTACCCTGGAGACAGCAGTGGGTACAGGACTCACTTTTACGTGTTGCTGACCCCACCCAATGTCCAATTGTGAGCCACTTTTGACTATGTGTGTGTGGTGGATGGCTCCCACCACGCCCATCACCTGTAGATCGCTTGATTGACCAGTTCCCCCGTGTAACATGATTGATTCACTTCACGTTGACATGGAGACCTCGGCACTAGCTCCAATAGAGGACACCATCGTCTCAAAATTTTTTGGATGGGTGTGTGTGGAGAGAGGTGGTAGGATACGGTTTCAGTTTGGGTGGCTGGTAATAGTCGGCCTTGGGCGGTAAGAAGTACAAATCTGGCCCTGACTATGTCTCCGGCCTGCCCTCCTGCCTGCTGCCAAATGCCAGTCTGCCACACACTTTTCCTCCTCACGCTGCCTGCTGTTATATTTCCTCCTGCTGTCTGTGTGTCTCCACTGCCAGGGAACACATTACAAGGTGCTGCTGCCCATGCGCCACCAGCTATTACGCTCAACAATAGCTGCATTATTTTGAAAAAAAAATTGTAATTAATTTAGAGGTGTTCGGGTTGAAAACTGTGCTGTCCCAATTGTGTATTGGACACAATGTGGGCTTCACGACCGTTGTCTGGAACCTCATGCTGTTCATTTACAGCACGGGAACCACCGCTAGGACCCAGGGCCTACTATGTCTTGCTGCCTGCCCTCCTGCCTGCTGCCAAATGCCAGTCTGCCACACACTTATCCTCCTCACGCTGCCTGCTGTTATATTTCCTCCTGCTGTCTGTGTGTCTCCACTGCCAGGGAACACATTACAAGGTGCTGCTGCCCATGCGCCACCAGCTATTACGCTCAACAATAGCTGCATTATTTTGAAAAAAGAAATGTAATTATTTAGAGGTGTTCGGGTTGAAAACTGTGCTGTCCCAATTGTGTATTGGACACAATGTGGGCTTCACGACCGCTGTCTGGAACCTCATGCTGTTCATTTACGGCCCTGGAACCACCGCTAGCACCCAGGGCCTATTATGTCTCGCTGCCTGCTCTCCTGCCAGCTGCCTGCTGCCAGTCTGCCACACACTCATCCTCCTCACGCTGCCTGCTGCTGTATTTCCTTTTGCTGTCTGTATGTTTCCACTGCCAGGGAACACATTACAAGGTGCTGCTGCCCATGCGCCGCCAGCTATTACACTCAAAAATAGCTGCCTGCGTTATTTTGAAAAAAAAATAAAGTTAAATTATTTTAGAGGTGTCCGGGTTGAAAACTGTGCTGTCCCAATTGTGTATTGGACACAATGTGGGCTTCACAACCGCTGTCTGGAACCTCATGCTGTTCATTTATGGCCCTGGAACCACCGCTAGGACCCAGAGCCTACTATGTCTCGCTGCCTGCCCTCCTGCCTGCTGCCAAATGCCAGTCTGCCACACACTTATCCTCCTCACGCTGCCTGCTGTTATATTTCCTCCTGCTATCTGTGTGTCTCCACTGCCAGGGAACACATTACAAGGTGCTGCTGCCCATGCGCCACCAGCTATTACGCTCAACAATAGCTGCATTATTTTGAAAAAAAAAATTGTAATTAATTTAGAGGTGTTCGGGTTGAAAACTGTGCTGTCCCAAATGTGTATTGGACACAATGTGGGCTTCACGACCGCTGTCTGGAACCTCATGCTGTTTATTTACGGCCCTGGAACCACTGCTAGGACCCAGGGCCTTCTATGTCTCGCTGCCTGCCCTCCTGCCTGCTGCCAAATCCCAGTCTGCCACACACTTATCCTCCTCACGCTGCCTGCTGTTATATTTCCTCCTGCTGTCTGTGTGTCTCCACTGCCAGGGAAAACATTACAAGGTGCTGCTGCCCATGCGCCACCAGCTATTACACTCAACAATAGCTGCATTATTTTGAAAAAAATAATAATTTGTAATAAATTTAGAGGTGTCCGGGTTGAAAACTGTGCTGTCCCAATTGTGTATTGGACACAATGTGGGCTTCACGACCGCTGTCTGGAACTTCATGCTGTTTATTTACGGCCCTGGAACCACCGCTAGGACCCAGGGCCTACTATGTCTCGCTGCCTGCCCTCCTGCCTGCTGCCAAATGCCAGTCTGCCACACACTTATCCTCCTCACGCTGCCTGCTGTTATATTTCCTCCTGCTGTCTGTGTATCTCCACTGCCAGGGAACACATTACAAGGTGCTGCTGCCCATGCGCCACCAGCCATTACGCTCAACAATAGCTGCATTACTTTGAAAAAAATAATAATTTGTAATTAATTTAGAGGTGTCCGGGTTGAAAACTGTGCTGTCCCAATTGTGTATTGGACACAATGTGGGCTTCACGACCGCTGTCTGGAACCTCATGCTTTTCATTTAAGGCCCGGGAACCACCGCTAGGACCCAGGGCCTACTATGTCTCACTGCCTGCCCTCCTGCCTGCTGCCAAATGCCAGTCTGCCACACACTTATCCTCCTCATGCTGCCTGCTGTTATATTTTCTCCTGCTGTCTGTGTGTCTCCACTGCCAGGGAACACATTACAAGGTGCTGCTGCCCATGCGCCACCAGCTATTACGCTCAACAATAGCTGCATTCTTTTGAAAAAAAAATGTAATTAATTTAGAGGTGTACGGATGGAAACTGTGCTGTCCCAATTGTCTATTGGACACAATGTGGGCTTCACGACCGCTGTCTGGAACCTCATGCTGTTTATTTACGGCCCGGGAACCACCGCTAGGACCCAGGGCCTACTATGTCTCGCTGCCTGCCCTCCTGCCTGCTGCCAAATGCCAGTCTGCCACACACTTATCCTCCTCACGCTGCCTGCTGTTATATTTCCTCCTGCTGTCTGTGTGTCTCCACTGCCAGGGAACACATTACAAGGTGCTGCTGCCCATGCGCCACCAGCCATTACGCTCAACAATAGCTGCATTACTTTGAAAAAAATAATAATTTGTAATTAATTTAGAGGTGTCCGGGTTGAAAACTGTGCTGTCCCAATTGTGTATTGGACACAATGTGGGCTTCACGACCGCTGTCTGGAACCTCATGCTGTTCATTTAAGGCCCGGGAACCACCGCTAGGACCCAGGGCCTACTATGTCTCGCTGCCTGCCCTCCTGCCTGCTGCCAAATGCCAGTCTGCCACACACTTATCCTCCTCATGCTGCCTGCTGTTATATTTTCTCCTGCTGTCTGTGTGTCTCCACTGCCAGGGAACACATTACAAGGTGCTGCTGCCCATGCGCCACCAGCTATTACGCTCAACAATAGCTACATTCTTTTGAAAAAAAAATGTAATTAATTTAGAGGTGTACGGATGGAAACTGTGCTGTCCCAATTGTGTATTGGACACAATGTGGGCTTCACGACCGCTGTCTGGAACCTCATGCTGTTCATTTACAGCCCGGAAACCACCGCTAGGACCCAGGGCCTACTATGTCCATGGCCGGATTTCTGGCAAGGCCACATAGGCCATGGCCTAGGGCACCAGATAAACAAGGGGCGGCCTGCAGACAGTGGGCATTTTTTGCAGGGCATTATTTGCAAGTGTCCAAACAAATGAAAGTTGTCAAGATAACTGCACTATTAGTACCAGCTGGCACCTGCCTGTGCTGTGCTACAGGCAGCTGCAGTCCGTTAACCAAATATTTGTGAACAGTGTGTGACTAGCAAAAAGCCAGACCTTGTCCAATGACATAGCAGCAGCTGCAGGCAGTTACGGAAGGCCGGGTCTCACACACATGGTGTGGGGGATGAAAGGACCAGGGGCAGCACCTGCAAATAGTACAGAATACAGAAGGCAGCCTCTCACAGTACCCATTTCTTAATTATTGATTGGCCAGCGCTGTTACCCTGGAGACAGCAGTGGGTACAGGACTCACTTTTACGTGTTGCTGACCCCACCCAATGTCCAATTGTGAGCCACTTTTGACTATGTGTGTGTGGTGGACGGCTCCCACCACGCCCATCACCTGTAGATCGCTTGATTGACCAGTTCCCCCGTGTAACATGATTGATTCACTTCACGCTGCCATGGAGACCTCGGCACTAGCTCCAATAGTGGACACCATCGTTTCAAAATTTTTTGGATGGGTGTGTGTGGAGAGAGGTGGTAGGATACGGTTTCAGTTTGGGTGGCTGGTAATAGTCGGCCTTGGGCGGTAAGAAGTACAAATCTGGCCCTGACTATGTCTCCGGCCTGCCCTCCTGCCTGCTGCCAAATGCCAGTCTGCCACACACTTTTCCTCCTCACGCTGCCTGCTGTTATATTTCCTCCTGCTGTCTGTGTGTCTCCACTGCCAGGGAACACATTACAAGGTGCTGCTGCCCATGCGCCACCAGCTATTACGCTCAACAATAGCTGCATTATTTTGAAAAAAAAATTGTAATTAATTTAGAGGTGTTCGGGTTGAAAACTGTGCTGTCCCAATTGTGTATTGGACACAATGTGGGCTTCACGACCGTTGTCTGGAACCTCATGCTGTTCATTTACAGCACGGGAACCACCGCTAGGACCCAGGGCCTACTATGTCTTGCTGCCTGCCCTCCTGCCTGCTGCCAAATGCCAGTCTGCCACACACTTATCCTCCTCACGCTGCCTGCTGTTATATTTCCTCCTGCTGTCTGTGTGTCTCCACTGCCAGGGAACACATTACAAGGTGCTGCTGCCCATGCGCCACCAGCTATTACGCTCAACAATAGCTGCATTATTTTGAAAAAAGAAATGTAATTATTTAGAGGTGTTCGGGTTGAAAACTGTGCTGTCCCAATTGTGTATTGGACACAATGTGGGCTTCACGACCGCTGTCTGGAACCTCATGCTGTTCATTTACGGCCCTGGAACCACCGCTAGCACCCAGGGCCTATTATGTCTCGCTGCCTGCTCTCCTGCCAGCTGCCTGCTGCCAGTCTGCCACACACTCATCCTCCTCACGCTGCCTGCTGCTGTATTTCCTTTTGCTGTCTGTATGTTTCCACTGCCAGGGAACACATTACAAGGTGCTGCTGCCCATGCGCCGCCAGCTATTACACTCAAAAATAGCTGCCTGCGTTATTTTGAAAAAAAAATAAAGTTAAATTATTTTAGAGGTGTCCGGGTTGAAAACTGTGCTGTCCCAATTGTGTATTGGACACAATGTGGGCTTCACGACCGCTGTCTGGAACCTCATGCTGTTTATTTACGGCCCTGGAACCACTGCTAGGACCCAGGGCCTTCTATGTCTCGCTGCCTGCCCTCCTGCCTGCTGCCAAATCCCAGTCTGCCACACACTTATCCTCCTCACGCTGCCTGCTGTTATATTTCCTCCTGCTGTCTGTGTGTCTCCACTGCCAGGGAACACATTACAAGGTGCTGCTGCCCATGCGCCACCAGCTATTACACTCAACAATAGCTGCATTATTTTGAAAAAAATAATAATTTGTAATAAATTTAGAGGTGTCCGGGTTGAAAACTGTGCTGTCCCAATTGTGTATTGGACACAATGTGGGCTTCACGACCGCTGTCTGGAACTTCATGCTGTTTATTTACGGCCCTGGAACCACCGCTAGGACCCAGGGCCTACTATGTCTCGCTGCCTGCCCTCCTGCCTGCTGCCAAATGCCAGTCTGCCACACACTTATCCTCCTCACGCTGCCTGCTGTTATATTTCCTCCTGCTGTCTGTGTATCTCCACTGCCAGGGAACACATTACAAGGTGCTGCTGCCCATGCGCCACCAGCCATTACGCTCAACAATAGCTGCATTACTTTGAAAAAAATAATAATTTGTAATTAATTTAGAGGTGTCCGGGTTGAAAACTGTGCTGTCCCAATTGTGTATTGGACACAATGTGGGCTTCACGACCGCTGTCTGGAACCTCACGCTTTTCATTTAAGGCCCGGGAACCACCGCTAGGACCCAGGGCCTACTATGTCTCACTGCCTGCCCTCCTGCCTGCTGCCAAATGCCAGTCTGCCACACACTTATCCTCCTCATGCTGCCTGCTGTTATATTTTCTCCTGCTGTCTGTGTGTCTCCACTGCCAGGGAACACATTACAAGGTGCTGCTGCCCATGCGCCACCAGCTATTACGCTCAACAATAGCTACATTCTTTTGAAAAAAAAATGTAATTAATTTAGAGGTGTACGGATGGAAACTGTGCTGTCCCAATTGTGTATTGGACACAATGTGGGCTTCACGACCGCTGTCTGGAACCTCATGCTGTTCATTTACAGCCCGGAAACCACCGCTAGGACCCAGGGCCTACTATGTCTCGCTGCCTGCCCTCCTGCCTGCTGCCAAATGCCAGTCTGCCACACACTTATCCTCCTCACGCTGCCTGCTGTTATATTTCCTCCTGCTGTCTGTGTGTCTCCACTGCCAGGGAACACATTACAAGGTGCTGCTGCCCATGCGCCACCAGCCATTACGCTCAACAATAGCTGCATTACTTTGAAAAAAATAATAATTTGTAATTAATTTAGAGGTGTCCGGGTTGAAAACTGTGCTGTCCCAATTGTGTATTGGACACAATGTGGGCTTCACGACCGCTGTCTGGAACCTCATGCTGTTCATTTAAGGCCCGGGAACCACCGCTAAGACCCAGGGCCTACTATGTCTCGCTGCCTGCCCTCCTGCCTGCTGCCAAATGCCAGTCTGCCACACACTTATCCTCCTCATGCTGCCTGCTGTTATATTTTCTCCTGCTGTCTGTGTGTCTCCACTGCCAGGGAACACATTACAAGGTGCTGCTGCCCATGCGCCACCAGCTATTACGCTCAACAATAGCTACATTCTTTTGAAAAAAAAATGTAATTAATTTAGAGGTGTACGGATGGAAACTGTGCTGTCCCAATTGTGTATTGGACACAATGTGGGCTTCACGACCGCTGTCTGGAACCTCATGCTGTTCATTTACAGCCCGGAAACCACCGCTAGGACCCAGGGCCTACTATGTCCATGGCCGGATTTCTGGCAAGGCCACATAGGCCATGGCCTAGGGCACCAGATAAACAAGGGGCGGCCTGCAGACAGTGGGCATTTTTTGCAGGGCATTATTTGCAAGTGTCCAAACAAATGAAAGTTGTCAAGATAACTGCACTATTAGTACCAGCTGGCACCTGCCTGTGCTGTGCTACAGGCAGCTGCAGTCCGTTAACCAAATGTTTGTGAACAGTGTGTGACTAGCAAAAAGCCAGACCTTGTCCAATGACATAGCAGCAGCTGCAGGCAGTTACGGAAGGCCGGGTCTCACACACATGGTGTGGGGGATGAAAGGACCAGGGGCAGCACCTGCAAATAGTACAGAGTACAGAAGGCAGCCTCTCACAGTACCCATTTCTTAATTATTGATTGGCCAGCGCTGTTACCCTGGAGACAGCAGTGGGTACAGGACTCACTTTTACGTGTTGCTGACCCCACCCAATGTCCAATTGTGAGCCACTTTTGACTATGTGTGTGTGGTGGACGGCTCCCACCACGCCCATCACCTGTAGATCGCTTGATTGACCAGTTCCCCCGTGTAACATGATTGATTCACTTCACGCTGCCATGGAGACCTCGGCACTAGCTCCAATAGTGGACACCATCGTCTCAAAATTTTTTGGATGGGTGTGTGTGGAGAGAGGTGGTAGGATACGGTTTCAGTTTGGGTGGCTGGTAATAGTCGGCCTTGGGCGGTAAGAAGTACAAATCTGGCCCTGACTATGTCTCCGGCCTGCCCTCCTGCCTGCTGCCAAATGCCAGTCTGCCACACACTTTTCCTCCTCACGCTGCCTGCTGTTATATTTCCTCCTGCTGTCTGTGTGTCTCCACTGCCAGGGAACACATTACAAGGTGCTGCTGCCCATGCGCCACCAGCTATTACGCTCAACAATAGCTGCATTATTTTGAAAAAAAAATTGTAATTAATTTAGAGGTGTTCGGGTTGAAAACTGTGCTGTCCCAATTGTGTATTGGACACAATGTGGGCTTCACGACCGTTGTCTGGAACCTCATGCTGTTCATTTACAGCACGGGAACCACCGCTAGGACCCAGGGCCTACTATGTCTTGCTGCCTGCCCTCCTGCCTGCTGCCAAATGCCAGTCTGCCACACACTTATCCTCCTCACGCTGCCTGCTGTTATATTTCCTCCTGCTGTCTGTGTGTCTCCACTGCCAGGGAACACATTACAAGGTGCTGCTGCCCATGCGCCACCAGCTATTACGCTCAACAATAGCTGCATTATTTTGAAAAAAGAAATGTAATTATTTAGAGGTGTTCGGGTTGAAAACTGTGCTGTCCCAATTGTGTATTGGACACAATGTGGGCTTCACGACCGCTGTCTGGAACCTCATGCTGTTCATTTACGGCCCTGGAACCACCGCTAGCACCCAGGGCCTATTATGTCTCGCTGCCTGCTCTCCTGCCAGCTGCCTGCTGCCAGTCTGCCACACACTCATCCTCCTCACGCTGCCTGCTGCTGTATTTCCTTTTGCTGTCTGTATGTTTCCACTGCCAGGGAACACATTACAAGGTGCTGCTGCCCATGCGCCGCCAGCTATTACACTCAAAAATAGCTGCCTGCGTTATTTTGAAAAAAAAATAAAGTTAAATTATTTTAGAGGTGTCCGGGTTGAAAACTGTGCTGTCCCAATTGTGTATTGGACACATTGTGGGCTTCACAACCGCTGTCTGGAACCTCATGCTGTTTATTTATGGCCCTGGAACCACCGCTAGGACCCAGAGCCTACTATGTCTCGCTGCCTGCCCTCCTGCCTGCTGCCAAATGCCAGTCTGCCACACACTTATCCTCCTCACGCTGCCTGCTGTTATATTTCCTCCTGCTGTCTGTGTGTCTCCACTGCCAGGGAACACATTACAAGGTGCTGCTGCCCATGCGCCACCAGCTATTACGCTCAACAATAGCTGCATTATTTTGAAAAAAAAAATTGTAATTAATTTAGAGGTGTTCGGGTTGAAAACTGTGCTGTCCCAATTGTGTAATGGACACAATGTGGGCTTCACGACCGCTGTCTGGAACCTCATGCTGTTTATTTACGGCCCTGGAACCACTGCTAGGACCCAGGGCCTACTATGTCTCACTGCCTGCCCTCCTGCCTGCTGCCAAATCCCAGTCTGCCACACACTTATCCTCCTCACGCTGCCTGCTGTTATATTTCCTCCTGCTGTCTGCGTGTCTCCACTGCCAGGGAACACATTACAAAGTGCTGCTGCCCATGTGCCACCAGCTATTACGCTCAACAATAGCTGCATTATTTTGAAAAAGAAATAATTTGTAATTAATTTAGAGGTGTCCGGGTTGAAAACTGTGCTGTCCCAATTGTGTATTGGACACAATGTGGGCTTCACGACCGCTGTCTGGAACCTCATGCTGTTCATTTACAGCCCGGGAACCACCGCTAGGACCCAGGGCCTACTATGTCCATGGCCGGATTTCTGGCAAGGCCACATAGGCCATGGCCTAGGGCACCAGATAAACAAGGGGCGGCCTGCAGACAGTGGGCATTTTTTGCAGGGCATTATTTGCAAGTGTCCAAACAAATGAAAGTGGTCAGGATAACTGCACTATTAGTACCAGCTGGCACCTGCCTGTGCTGTGCTACAGGCAGCTGCAGTCCGTTAACCAAATGTTTGTGAACAGTGTGTGACTAGCAAAAAGCCAGACCTTGTCCAATGACATAGCAGCAGCTGCAGGCAGTTACGGAAGGCCGGGTCTCACACACTTGGTGTGGGGGATGAAAGGACCAGGGGCAGCACCTGCAAATAGTACAGAATACAGAAGGCAGCCTCTCACAGTACCCATTTCTTAATTATTGATTGGCCAGCACTGTTACCCTGGAGACAGCAGTGGGTACAGGACTCACTTTTACGTGTTGCTGACCCCACCCAATGTCCAATTGTGAGCCACTTTTGACTATGTGTGTGTGGTGGACGGCTCCCACCACGCCCATCACCTGTAGATCGCTTGATTGACCAGTTCCCCCGTGTAACATGATTGATTCACTTCACGTTGCCATGGAGACCTCGGCACTAGCTCCAATAGTGGACACCATCGTCTCAAAATTTTTTGGATGGGTGTGTGTGGAGAGAGGTGGTAGGATACGGTTTCAGTTTGGGTGGCTGGTAATAGTCGGCCTTGGGCGGTAAGAAGTACAAATCTGGCCCTGACTATGTCTCCGGCCTGCCCTCCTGCCTGCTGCCAAATGCCAGTCTGCCACACACTTTTCCTCCTCACGCTGCCTGCTGTTATATTTCCTCCTGCTGTCTGTGTGTCTCCACTGCCAGGGAACACATTACAAGGTGCTGCTGCCCATGCGCCACCAGCTATTACGCTCAACAATAGCTGCATTATTTTGAAAAAAAAAATTGTAATTAATTTAGAGGTGTTCGGGTTGAAAACTGTGCTGTCCCAATTGTGTATTGGACACAATGTGGGCTTCACGACCGTTGTCTCGAACCTCATGCTGTTCATTTACAGCACGGGAACCACCGCTAGGACCCAGGGCCTACTATGTCTTGCTGCCTGCCCTCCTGCCTGCTGCCAAATGCCAGTCTGCCACACACTTATCCTCCTCACGCTGCCTGCTGTTATATTTCCTCCTGCTGTCTGTGTGTCTCCACTGCCAGGGAACACATTACAAGGTGCTGCTGCCCATGCGCCACCAGCTATTACGCTCAACAATAGCTGCATTATTTTGAAAAAAGAAATGTAATTATTTAGAGGTGTTCGGGTTGAAAACTGTGCTGTCCCAATTGTGTATTGGACACAATGTGGGCTTCACGACCGCTGTCTGGAACCTCATGCTGTTCATTTACGGCCCTGGAACCACCGCTAGGACCCAGGGCCTATTATGTCTCGCTGCCTGCTCTCCTGCCAGCTGCCTGCTGCCAGTCTGCCACACACTCATCCTCCTCACGCTGCCTGCTGCTGTATTTCCTTTTGCTGTCTGTATGTTTCCACTGCCAGGGAACACATTACAAGGTGCTGCTGCCCATGCGCCGCCAGCTATTACACTCAAAAATAGCTGCCTGCGTTATTTTGAAAAAAAAAATAAAGTTAAATTATTTTAGAGGTGTCCGGGTTGAAAACTGTGCTGTCCCAATTGTGTATTGGACACAATGTGGGCTTCACAACCGCTGTCTGGAACCTCATGCTGTTTATTTATGGCCCTGGAACCACCGCTAGGACCCAGAGCCTACTATGTCTCGCTGCCTGCCCTCCTGCCTGCTGCCAAATGCCAGTCTGCCACACACTTATCCTCCTCACGCTGCCTGCTGTTATATTTCCTCCTGCTGTCTGCGTGTCTCCACTGCCAGGGAACACATTACAAGGTGCTGCTGCCCATGTGCCACCAGCTATTACGCTCAACAATAGCTGCATTATTTTGAAAAAAAAAATTGTAATTAATTTAGAGGTGTTCGGGTTGAAAACTGTGCTGTCCCAATTGTGTAATGGACACAATGTGGGCTTCACGACCGCTGTCTGGAACCTCATGCTGTTTATTTACGGCCCTGGATCCACTGCTAGGACCCAGGGCCTACTATGTCTCGCTGCCTGCCCTCCTGCCTGCTGCCAAATCCCAGTCTGCCACACACTTATCCTCCTCACGCTGCCTGCTGTTATATTTCCTCCTGCTGTCTGCGTGTCTCCACTGCCAGGGAACACATTACAAGGTGCTGCTGCCCATGTGCCACCAGCTATTACGCTCAACAATAGCTGCATTATTTTGAAAAAGAAATAATTTGTAATTAATTTAGAGGTGTCCGGGTTGAAAACTGTGCTGTCCCAATTGTGTATTGGACACAATGTGGGCTTCACGACCGCTGTCTGGAACCTCATGCTGTTCATTTACAGCCCGGGAACCACCGCTAGGACCCAGGGCCTACGATGTCCATGGCCGGATTTCTGGCAAGGCCACATAGGCCATGGCCTAGGGCACCAGATAAACAAGGGGCGGCCTGCAGACAGTGGGCATTTTTTGCAGGGCATTATTTGCAAGTGTCCAAACAAATGAAATTGGTCAGGATAACTGCACTATTAGTACCAGCTGGCACCTGCCTGTGCTGTGCTACAGGCAGCTGCAGTCCGTTAACCAAATGTTTGTGAACAGTGTGTGACTAGCAAAAAGCCAGACCTTGTCCAATGACATAGCAGCAGCTGCAGGCAGTTACGGAAGGCCGGGTCTCACACACTTGGTGTGGGGGATGAAAGGACCAGGGGCAGCACCTGCAAATAGTACAGAATACAGAAGGCAGCCTCTCACAATACCCATTTCTTAATTATTGATTGGCCAGCGCTGTTACCCTGGAGACAGCAGTGGGTACAGGACTCACTTTTACGTGTTGCTGACCCCACCCAATGTCCAATTGTGAGCCACTTTTGACTATGTGTGTGTGGTGGACGGCTCCCACCACGCCCATCACCTGTAGATCGCTTGATTGACCAGTTCCCCCATGTAACATGATTGATTCACTTCACGTTGCCATGGAGACCTCGGCACTAGCTCCAATAGTGGACACCATCGTCTCAAAATTTTTTGGATGGGTGTGTGTGGAGAGAGGTGGTAGGATACGGTTTCAGTTTGGGTGGCTGGTAATAGTCGGCCTTGGGCGGTAAGAAGTACAAATCTGGCCCTGACTATGTCTCCGGCCTGCCCTCCTGCCTGCTGCCAAATGCCAGTCTGCCACACACTTTTCCTCCTCACGCTGCCTGCTGTTATATTTCCTCCTGCTGTCTGTGTGTCTCCACTGCCAGGGAACACATTACAAGGTGCTGCTGCCCATGCGCCACCAGCTATTACGCTCAACAATAGCTGCATTATTTTGAAAAAAAAATTGTAATTAATTTAGAGGTGTTCGGGTTGAAAACTGTGCTGTCCCAATTGTGTATTGGACACAATGTGGGCTTCACGACCGTTGTCTCGAACCTCATGCTGTTCATTTACAGCACGGGAACCACCGCTAGGACCCAGGGCCTACTATGTCTTGCTGCCTGCCCTCCTGCCTGCTGCCAAATGCCAGTCTGCCACACACTTATCCTCCTCACGCTGCCTGCTGTTATATTTCCTCCTGCTGTCTGTGTGTCTCCACTGCCAAGGAACACATTACAAGGTGCTACTGCCCATGCGCCACCAGCTATTACGCTCAACAATAGCTGCATTATTTTGAAAAAAGAAATGTAATTAATTTAGAGGTGTTCGGGTTGAAACCTGTGCTGTCCCAATTGTGTATTGGACACAATGTGGGCTTCACGACCGCTGTCTGGAACCTCATGCTGCTCATTTACGGCCCTGGAACCACCGCTAGGACCCAGGGCCTATTATGTCTCGCTGCCTGCTCTCCTGCCAGCTGCCTGCTGCCAGTCTGCCACACACTCATCCTCCTCACGCTGCCTGCTGCTGTATTTCCTTTTGCTGTCTGTATGTTTCCACTGCCAGGGAACACATTACAAGGTGCTGCTGCCCATGCGCCGCCAGCTATTACACTCAAAAATAGCTGCCTGCGTTATTTTGAAAAAAAAAATAAAGTTAAATTATTTTAGAGGTGTCCGGGTTGAAAACTGTGCTGTCCCAATTGTGTATTGGACACAATGTGGGCTTCACAACCGCTGTCTGGAACCTCATGCTGTTCATTTATGGCCCTGGAACCACCGCTAGGACCCAGAGCTTACTATGTCTCGCTGCCTGCCCTCCTGCCTGCTGCCAAATGCCAGTCTGCCACACACTTATCCTCCTCACGCTGCCTTCTGTTATATTTCCTCCTGCTGTCTGTGTGTCTCCACTGCCAGGGAACACATTACAAGGTGCTGCTGCCCATGCGCCACCAGCTATTACGCTCAACAACAGCTGCATTATTTTGAAAAAAAAAATTGTAATTAATTTAGAGGTGTTCGGGTTGAAAACTGTGCTGTCCCAATTGTGTAATGGACACAATGTGGGCTTCACGACCGCTGTCTGGAACCTCATGCTGTTTATTTACGGCCCTGGAACCACTGCTAGGACCCAGGGCCTACTATGTCTCGCTGCCTGCCCTCCTGCCTGCTGCCAAATCCCAGTCTGCCACACACTTATCCTCCTCACACTGCCTGCTGTTATATTTCCTCCTGCTGTCTGTGTGTCTCCACTGCCAGGGAACACATTACAAGGTGCTGCTGCCCATGTGCCACCAGCTATTACGCTCAACAATAGCTGCATTATTTTGAAAAATAAATAATTTGTAATTAATTTAGAGGTGTCCGGGTTGAAAACTGTGCTGTCCCAATTGTGTATTGGACACAATGTGGGCTTCACGACCACTGTCTGGAACCTCATGCTGTTCATTTACAGCCCGGGAACCACCGCTAGGACCCAGGGCCTACTATGTCCATGGCCGGATTTCTGGCAAGGCACCAGAGGCCATGGCCTAGGGCACCAGATAAACAAGGGGCGGCATGCAGACAGTGGGCATTTTTTGCAGGGCATTATTTGCAAGTGTCCAAACAAATGAAAGTGGTCAGGATAACTGCACTATTAGTACCAGCTGGCACCTGCCTGTGCTGTGCTACAGGCAGCTGCAGTCCGTTAACCAAATGTTTGTGAACAGTGTGTGACTAGCAAAAAGCCAGACCTTGTCCAATGACATAGCAGCAGCTGCAGGCAGTTACGGAAGGCCGGGTCTCACACACTTGGTGTGGGGGATGAAAGGACCAGGGGCAGCACCTGCAAATAGTACAGAATACAGAAGGCAGCCTCTCACAGTACCCATTTCTTAATTATTGATTGGCCAGCGCTGTTACCCTGGAGACAGCAGTGGGTACAGGACTCACTTTTACGTGTTGCTGACCCCACCCAATGTCCAATTGTGAGCCACTTTTGACTATGTGTATGTGGTGGACGGCTCCCACCACGCCCATCACCTGTAGATCGCTTGATTGACCAGTTCCCCCGTGTAACATGATTGATTCACTTCACGTTGCCATGGAGACCTCGGCACTAGCTCCAATAGTGGACACCATCGTCTCAAAATTTTTTGGATGGGTGTGTGTGGAGAGAGGTGGTAGGATACGGTTTCAGTTTGGGTGGCTGGTAATAGTCGGCCTTGGGCAGTAAGAAGTACAAATCTGGCCCTGACTATGTCTCCGGCCTGCCCTCCTGCCTGCTGCCAAATGCCAGTCTGCCACACACTTTTCCTCCTCACGCTGCCTGCTGTTATATTTCCTCCTGCTGTCTGTGTGTCTCCACTGCCAGGGAACACATTACAAGGTGCTGCTGCCCATGCGCCACCAGCTATTACGCTCAACAATAGCTGCATTATTTTGAAAAAAAAAATTGTAATTAATTTAGAGGTGTTCGGGTTGAAAACTGTGCTGTCCCAATTGTGTATTGGACACAATGTGGACTTCACGACCGCTGTCTGGAACCTCATGCTGTTTATTTACGGCCCTGGAACCACTGCTAGGACCCAGGGCCTACTATGTCTCGCTGCCTGCCCTCCTGCCTGCTGCCAAATCCCAGTCTGCCACACACTTATCCTCCTCACGCTGCCTGCTGTTATATTTCCTCCTGCTGTCTGTGTGTCTCCACTGCCAGGGAACACATTACAAGGTGCTGCTGCCCATGCACCACCAGCTATTACACTCAACAATAGCTGCATTATTTTGAAAAAAATAATAATTTGTAATTAATTTAGAGGTGTCCGGGTTGAAAACTGTGCTGTCCCAATTGTGTATTGGACACAATGTGGGCTTCACGACCGCTGTCTGGAACCTCATGCTGTTCATTTAAGGCCCGGGAACCACTGCTAGGACCCAGGGCCTACTATGTCTCGCTGCCTGCCCTCCTGCCTGCTGCCAAATGCCAGTCTGCCACACACTTATCCTCCTCATGCTGCCTGCTGTTATATTTTCTCCTGCTGTCTGTGTGTCTCCACTGCCAGGGAACACATTACAAGGTGCTGCTGCCCATGCGCCACCAGCTATTACGCTCAACAATAGCTGCATTCTTTTGAAAAAAAAATGCAATTAATTTAGAGGTGTACGGATGGAAACTGTGCTGTCCCAATTGTGTATTGGACACAATGTGGGCTTCACGACCGCTGTCTGGAACCTCATGCTGTTTATTTACGGCCCTGGAACCACCGCTAGGACCCAGGGCCTACTATGTCTCGCTGCCTGCCCTCCTGCCAGTCTGCCAAATGCCAGTCTGCCACACACTTATCCTCCTCACGCTGCCTGCTGTTATATTTCCTCCTGCTGTCTGTGTGTCTCCACTGCCAGGGAACACATTACAAGGTGCTGCTGCCCATGCGCCACCAGCCATTACGCTCAACAATAGCTGCATTACTTTGAAAAAAATATTAATTTGTAATTAATTTAGAGGTGTCCGGGTTGAAAACTGTGCTGTCCCAATTGTGTATTGGACACAATGTGGGCTTCACGACCGCTGTCTGGAACCTCATGCTGTTCATTTAAGGCCCGGGAACCACCGCTAGGACCCAGGGCCTACTATGTCTCGCTGCCTGCCCTCCTGCCTGCTGCCAAATGCCAGTCTGCCACACACTTATCCTCCTCATGCTGCCTGCTGTTATATTTTCTCCTGCTGTCTGTGTGTCTCCACTGCCAGGGAACACATTACAAGGTGCTGCTGCCCATGCGCCACCAGCTATTACGCTCAACAATAGCTGCATTATTTTGAAAAAGAAATAATTTGTAATTAATTTAGAGGTGTCCGGGTTGAAAACTGTGCTGTCCCAATTGTGTATTGGACACAATGTGGGCTTCACGACCGCTGTCTGGAACCTCATGCTGTTCATTTACAGCCCGGGAACCACCGCTAGGACCCAGGGCCTACTATGTCCATGGCCGGATTTCTGGCAAGGCCACAGAGGCCATGGCCTAGGGCACCAGATAAACAAGGGGCGGCCTGCAGACAGTGGGCATTTTTTGCAGGGCATTATTTGAAAGTGTCCAAAAAAAATGAAAGTGGTCAGGATAACTGCACTATTAGTACCAGCTGGCACCTGTCTGTGCTGTGCTACAGGCAGCTGCAGTCCATTAACCAAATGTTTGTGAACAGTGTGTGACTAGCAAAAAGCCAGACCTTGTCCAATGACATAGCAGCAGCTGCAGGCAGTTACGGAAGGCCGGGTCTCACACACTTGGTGTGGGGGATGAAAGGACCAGGGGCAGCACCTGCAAATAGTACAGAATACAGAAGGCAGCCTCTCACAGTACCCATTTCTTAATTATTGATTGGCCAGCGCTGTTACCCTGGAGACAGCAGTGGGAACAGGACTCACTTTTACGTGTTGCTGACCCCACCCAATGTCCAATTGTGAGCCACTTTTGACTATGTGTGTGTGGTTAACGGCTCCCACCACGCCCATCACCTGTAGATCGCTTGATTGACCAGTTCCCCCGTGTAACATGATTGATTCACTTCACGTTGCCATGGAGACCTCGGCACTAGCTCCAATAGTGGACACCATCGTCTCAAAATTGTTTGGATGGGTGTGTGTGGAGAGAGGTGGTAGGATACGGTTTCAGTTTGGGTGGCTGGTAATAGTCGGCCTTGGGCGGTAAGAAGTACAAATCTGGCCCTGACTATGTCTCCGGCCTGCCCTCCTGCCTGCTGCCAAATGCCAGTCTGCCACACACTTTTCCTCCTCACTCTGCCTGCTGTTATATTTCCTCCTGCTGTCTGTGTGTCTCCACTGCCAGGGAACACATTACAAGGTGCTGCTGCCCATGCGCCACCAGCTATTACGCTCAACAATAGCTGAATAATTTTGAAAAAAAAATTGTAATTAATTTAGAGGTGTTCGGCTTGAAAACTGTGCTCTCCCAATTGTGTATTGGACACAATGTGGGCTTCACGACCGTTGTCTGGAACCTCATGCTGTTCATTTACAGCACGGGAACCACCGCTAGGACCCAGGGCCTACTATGTCTTGCCGCCTGCCCTCCTGCCTGCTGCCAAATGCCAGTCTGCCACACACTTATCCTCCTCACGCTGCCTGCTGTTATATTTCCTCCTGCTGTCTGTGTGTCTCCACTGCCAGGGAACACATTACAAGGTGCTGCTGCCCATGCGCCACCAGCTATTACGCTCAACAATAGCTGCATTATTTTGAAAAAAGAAATGTAATTAATTTAGAGGTGTTCGGGTTGAAACCTGTGCTGTCCCAATTGTGTATTGGACACAATGTGGGCTTCACGACCGCTGTCTGGAACCTCATGCTGTTCATTTACGGCCCTGGAACCACCGCTAGGACCCAGGGCCTATTATGTCTCGCTGCCTGCTCTCCTGCCAGCTGCCTGCTGCCAGTCTGCCACACACTCATCCTCCTCACGCTGCCTGCTGCTGTATTTCCTTTTGCTGTCTGTATGTTTCCACTGCCAGGGAACACATTACAAGGTGCTGCTGCCCATGCGCCGCCAGCTATTACACTCAAAAATAGCTGCCTGCGTTATTTTGAAAAAAAAAATAAAGTTAAATTATTTTAGAGGTGTCCGGGTTGAAAACTGTGCTGTCCCAATTGTGTATTGGACACAATGTGGGCTTCTCAACCGCTGTCTGGAACCTCATGCTGTTCATTTATGGCCCTGGAACCACCGCTAGGACCCAGAGCCTACTATGTCTCGCTGCCTGCCCTCCTGCCTGCTGCCAAATGCCAGTCTGCCACACACTTATCCTCCTCACGCTGCCTGCTGTTATATTTTCTCCTGCTGTCTGTGTGTCTCCACTGCCAGGGAACACATTACAAGGTTCTGCTGCCCATGCGCCACCAGCTATTACGCTCAACAATAGCTGCATTATTTTGAAAAAAATAATAATTTGTAATTAATTTAGAGGTGTCCGGGTTGAAAACTGTGCTGTCCCAATTGTGTATTGGACACAATGTGGGCTTCACGACCACTGTCTGGAACCTCATGCTGTTCATTTACGGCCCGGGAACCATCGCTAGGACCCAGGGCCTACTATGTCTCGCTGCCTGCCCTCCTGCCTGCTGCCAAATGCCAGTCTGCCACACACTTATCCTCCTCATGCTGCCTGCTGTTATATTTTCTCCTGCTGTCTGTGTGTCTCCACTGCCAGGGAACACATTACAAGGTGCTGCTGCCCATGCGCCACCAGCTCTTATGCTCAAAAATAGCTGCATTATTTTGAAAAAAAAATGTAATTAATTTAGAGGTGTCCGGATTGAAAACTGTGCTGTCCCAATTGTGTATTGGACACAATGTGGGCTTCACGGCCGCTGTCTGGAACCTCATGCTGTTTATTTACGGCCCGGGAACAACCGCTAGGACCCAGGTCCTACTATGTCTCGCTGCCTGCCCTCCTGCCTGCTGCCAAATACCAGTCTGCCACACACTTATCCTCCTCACGCTGCCTGCTGTTATATTTCCTCCTGCTGTCTGTGTTCCTCCTGCCCATGCGCCACCAGCTATTACGCTCAACAAAAGCTGCATTATTTTGAAAAAAAAATTGTAATTAATTTAGAGGTGTCCGGGTTGAAAACTGTGCTGTCCCAATTGTGTATTGGACACAATGTGGGCTTCACGACCACTGTCTGGAACCTCATGCTGTTCATTTACGGCCCGGGAACCACCGCTAGGACCCAGGGCCTACTATGTCTCGCTGCCTGCCCTCCTGCCTGCTGCCAAATGCCAGTCTGCCACACACTTATCCTCCTCATGCTGCCTGCTGTTATATTTTCTCCTGCTGTCTGTGTGTCTCCACTGCCAGGGAACACATTACAAGGTGCTGCTGCCCATGCGCCACCAGCTCTTATGCTCAAAAATAGCTGCATTATTTTGAAAAAAAAATGTAATTAATTTAGAGGTGTCCGGATTGAAAACTGTGCTGTCCCAATTGTGTATTGGACACAATGTGGGCTTCACGGCCGCTGTCTGGAACCTCATGCTGTTTATTTACGGCCCGGGAACAACCGCTAGGACCCAGGTCCTACTATGTCTCGCTGCCTGCCCTCCTGCCTGCTGCCAAATACCAGTCTGCCACACACTTATCCTCCTCACGCTGCCTGCTGTTATATTTCCTCCTGCTGTCTGTGTTCCTCCTGCCCATGCGCCACCAGCTATTACGCTCAACAATAGCTGCATTATTTTGAAAAAAAAATTGTAATTAATTTAGAGGTGTTCGGGTTGAAAACTGTGCTGTCCCAATTGTGTATTGGACACAATGTGGGCTTCACGACCGCTGTCTGGAACCTTATGCTGTTCATTTACGGCCCTGGAACCACCGCTAGGACCCAGGGCCTACTATGTCTCGCTGCCTGCCCTCCTGCCTGCTGCCAAATGCCAGTCTGCCACACACTTATCCTCCTCACGCTGCCTGCTGTTATATTTCCTCCTGCTGTCTGTGTGTCTCCACTGCCAGGGAACACATTACAAGGTGCTGCTGCCCATGCGCCACCAGCTATTACGCTCAACAATAGCTGCATTATTTTGAAAAAAAAAATGTAATTAATTTAGAGGTGTCCGGGTTGAAAACTGTGCTGTCCCAATTGTGTATTGGACACAATGTGGGCTTCACGACCGCTGTCTGGAACCTCATGCTGTTCATTTACGGCCCTGGAACCACCGCTAGGACCCCGGGCCTACTATGTCTCGCTGCCTGCTCTCCTGCCTGCTGCCTGCTGCCAGTCTGCCACACACTCATCCTCCTCACGCTGCCTGCTGCTGTATTTCCTTTTGCTGTCTGTATGTTTCCACTGCCAGGGAACACATTACAAGGTGCTGCTCCCCATGCGCCACCAGCTATTACGCTCAAAAATAGCTGCCTGCGTTATTTAAAAAAAATAAAAATAAATTATTTTAGAGGTGTCCAGGTTGAAAACTGTGCTGTCCCAATTGTGTATTGGACACAATGTGGGCTTCACGACCGCTGTCTCGAACCTCATGCTGTTTATTTATGGCCCTGGAACCACCGCTAGGACCCAGAGCCTACTATGTCTCGCTGCCTGCCCTCCTGCCTGCTGCCAAATGCCAGTCTGCCACACACTTATCCTCCTCACGCTGCCTGCTGTTATATTTCCTCCTGCTGTCTGTGTGTCTCCACTGCCAGGGAACACATTACAAGATGCTGCTGCCCATGTGCCACCAGCTATTACGCTCAACAATAGCTGCGATATTTTGAAAAAAAAAATGTAATTAATTTAGAGGTGTCCGGGTTGAAAACTGTGCTGTCCCAATTGTGTATTGGACACAATGTGGACTTCACGACCGCTGTCTGGAACCTCATGCTGTTCATTTACGGCCCTGGAACCACCGCTAGGACCCAGGGCCTACTATGTCTCGCTGCCTGCCCTCCTGCCTGCTGCCAAATGCCAGTCTGCCACACACTTATCCTCCTCACGCTGCCTGCTGTTATATTTCCTCCTGCTGTCTGTGTGTCTCCACTGCCAGGGAACACATTACAAGGTGCTGCTGCCCATGCGCCACCAGCTATTACGCTCAACAATAGCTGCATTATTTTGAAAAAAAAAATTGTAATTAATTTAGAGGTGTTCGGGTTGAAAACTGTGCTGTCCCAATTGTGTATTGGACACAATGTGGGCTTCACGACCGCTGTCTGGAACCTCATGCTGTTCATTTACAGCCCGGGAACCACCGCTAGGACCCAGGGCCTACTATGTCTCCCTGCCTGCCCTCCTGCCTGCTGCCAAATGCCAGTCTGCCACACACTTATCCTCCTCATGCTGCCTGCTGTTATATTTCCTCCTGCTGTCTATGTGTCTCCACTGCCAGGGAACACATTACAAGGTGCTGCTGCCCATGCGCCACCAGTTATTACGCTCAACAATAGCTGCATTATTTTTAAAAAAGAAATGTAATTAATTTAGAGGTGTTCGGGTTGAAAACTGTGCTGTCCCAATTGTGTATTGGACACAATGTGGGCTTCACGACCGCTGTCTGGAACCTCATGCTGTTCATTTACGGCCCTGGAACCACCGCTAGGACCCAGGGCCTACTATGTCTCGCTGCCTGCCCTCCTGCCTGCTTCCAAATGCCAGTTTTCCACACACTTATCCTCCTCACGCTGCCTGCTGTTATATTTCCTCCTGCTGTCTGTGTGTCTCCACTGCCAGGGAACACATTACAAGGTGCTGCTGCCCATGCGCCACCAGCTATTACGCTCAACAATTGCTACATTATTTTGAAAAAAAAAATGTAATTAATTTAGAGGTGTCCGGGTTGAAAACTGTGCTGTCCCAATTGTGTATTGGACACAATGTGGGCTTCACGACCGCTGTTTGGAACCTCATGCTGTTCATTTACGGCCCTGGAACCACCGCTAGGACCCAGGGCCTATTATGTCTCGCTGCCTGCTCTCCTGCCAGCTGCCTGCTGCCAGTCTGCCACACACTCATCCTCCTCAAGCTGCCTGCTGCTGTATTTCCTTTTGCTGTCTGTATGTTTCCACTGCCAGGGAACACATTACAAGGTGCTGTAGCCCATGCGCCGCCAGCTATTACGCTCAAAAATAGCTGCCTGCGTTATTTTGAAAAAAAAATAAAGTTAAATTATTTTAGAGGTGTCCGGGTTGAAAACTGTGCTGTCCCAATTGTGTATTGGACACAATGTGGGCTTCACGACCACTGTCTGGAACCTCATGCTGTTCATTTACAGTCCGGGAACCACCGCTAGGACCCAGGGCCTACTATGTCTCGCTGCCTGCCCTCCTGCCTGCTGCCAAATGCCAGTCTGCCACACACTTGTCCTCCTCACGCTGCCTGCTGTTATATTTCCTCCTGCTGTCTGTGTGTCTCCACTGCCAGGGAACACATTACAAGGTGCTGCTGCCCATGCGCCACCAGCTATTACGCTCAACAATAGCTGCATTATTTTGAAAAAAAAGTTGTAATTAATTTAGAGGTGTTCGGGTTGAAAACTGTGCTGTCCCAATTTTGTATTGGACACAATGTGGGCTTCACGACCACTGTCTGGAACCTCATGCTGTTCATTTACGGCCCGGGAACCACCGCTAGGACCCAGGGCCTACTATGTCTCGCTGCCTGCCCTCCTGCCTGCTGTCAAATGCCAGTCTGCCACACACTTATCCTCCTCATGCTGCCTGCTGTTATATTTTCTCCAGCTGTCTGTGTGTCTCCACTGCCAGGGAACACATTACAAGGTGCTGCTGCCCATGCGCCACCAGCTATTACGCTCAACAATAGCTGCATTATTTTGAAAAAAAAATGTAATTAATTTAGAGGTTTCCGGATTGAAAACTGTGCTGTCCCAATTGTGTATTGGACACAATGTGGGCTTCACGACCGCTGTCTGGAACCTCATGCTGTTTATTTACGGCCCGGGAACCACCGCTAGGACCCAGGGCCTACTATGTCTCGCTGCCTGCCCTCCTGCCTGCTGCCAAATACCAGTCTGCCACACACTTATCCTCCTCACGCTGCCTGCTGTTATATTTCCTCCTGCTGTCTGTGTGTCTCCACTGCCAGGGAACACATTACAAGGTGCTGCTGCCCATGCGCCACCAGCTATTACGCTCAACAATAGCTGCATTATTTTGAAAAAAAAATAATTTGTAATTAATTTAGAGGTGTCCGGGTTGAAAACTGTGCTGTCCCAATTGTGTATTGAACACAATGTGGGCTTCGCGACCGCTGTCTGGAACCTCATGCTGTTCATTTACAGCCCGGGAACCACCGCTAGGACCCAGGGCCAACTATGTCTCGCTGCCTTCCCTCCTTCCTGCTGCCAAATGCCAGTCTGCCACACACTTATCCTCCTCACGCTGCCTGCTGTTATATTTCCTCCTGCTGTCTGTGTGTCTCCACTGCCAGGGAACACATTACAAGGTGCTGCTGCCCATGCGCCACCAGCTATTATGCTCAACAATAGCTGCATTATTTTGAAAAAAAATTGTAATTAATTTAGAGGTGTCCGGGTTGAAAACTGTGCTGTCCCAATTGTGTATTGGACACAATGTGGGCTTCACGACCGCTGTCTGGAACCTCATGCTGTTCATTTACGGCCCGGGAACCACCGCTAGGACCCCGGGCCTACTATGTCTCGCTGCCTGCTCTCCTGCCTGCTGCCTGCTGCCAGTCTGCCACACACTCAACCTCCTCACGCTGCCTGCTGCTGTATTTCCTTTTGCTGTCTGTATGTTTCCACTGCCAGGGAACACATTACAAGGTGCTGCTGCCCATGCGCCACCAGCTATTACGCTCAAAAATAGCTGCCTGCATTATTTTGAAAAAAAAAAAATATTTTAGAGGTGTCCAGGTTGAAAACTGTGCTGTCCCAATTGTGTATTGGACACAATGTGTGCTTCACGACCACTGTCTGGAACCTCATGCTGTTTATTTATGGCCCTGGAACCACCGCTAGGACCCAGAGCCTACTATGTCTCGCTGCCTTCCCTCCTGCCTGCTGCCAAATGCCAGTCTGCCACACACTTATCCTCCTCATGCTGCCTGCTGTTATATTTCCTCCTGCTGTCTGTGTGTCTCCACTGCCAGGGAACACATTACAAGATGCTGCTGCCCATGCGCCACCAGCTATTACGCTCAACAATAGCTGCATTATTTTGGAAAAAAAAATTGTAATTAATTTAGAGGTGTCCGGGTTGAAAACTGTGCTGTCCCAATTGTGTATTGGACACAATGTGGGCTTCACGACCGCTGTCTGGAACCTCATGCTGTTTATTTACGGCCCTGGAACCACCGCTAGGACCCAGGGCCTACTATGTCTCGCTGCCTGCCCTCCTGCCTGCTGCCAAATGCCAGTCTGCCACACACTTATCCTCCTCACGCTGCCTGCTGTTATATTTCCTCCTGCTGTCTGTGTGTCTCCACTGCCAGGGAACACATTACAAGGTGCTGCTGCCCATGCGCCACCAGCTATTACGCTCAACAATAGCTGCATTATTTTGAAAAAAAAAATTTGTAATTAATTTAGAGGTGTCCGGGTTGAAAACTGTGCTGTCCCAATTGTGTATTGGACACAATGTGGGCTTCACGACCGCTGTCTGGAACCTCATGCTGTTCATTTACGGCCCGGGAACCACCGCTAGGACCCAGGGCCCACTATGTCTCGCTGCCTGCCCTCCTGCCTGCTGCCAAATGCCAGTCTGCCACACACTTATCCTCCTCATGCTGCCTGCTGTTATATTTCCTCCTGCTGTCTGTGTGTCTCCACTGCCAGGGAACACATTACAAGGTGCTGCTGCCCATGCGCCACCAGCTATTACGCTCAACAATAGCTGCATTATTTTGAAAAACAAAAATGTAATTAATTTAGAGGTGTTCGGGTTGAAAACTGTGCTGTCCCAATTGTGTATTGGACACAATGTGGGCTTCACGACCGCTGGCTGGAACCTCATGCTGTTCATTTACGGCCCTGGAACCACCGCTAGGACCCAGGGCCTACTATGTCTTGCTGCCTGCCCTCCTGCCTGCTGCCAAAAGCCATTCTGCCACACACTTACGCTGCCTGCTGTTATATTTCCTCCTGCTGTCTGTGTGTCTCCACTGCCAGGGAACACATTACAAGGTGCTGCTGCCCATGCGCCACCAGCTATTACGCTCAACAATATCTGCATTATTTTGAAAAAAAATTTGTAATTTAGAGGTGTCCGGGTTGAAAACTGTGCTGTCCCAATTGCGTATTGGACACAATGTGTGCTTCACGACCGCTGTCTGGAACCTCATGCTGTTTATTTACGGCCCTGGAACCACCGCTAGGACCCAGGGCCTACTACGTCTCGCTGCCTGCCCTCCTGCCTGCTGCCAAATGCCAGTCTGCCACATACTTATCCTCCTCACGCTGCCTGCTGTTATATTTCCTCCTGCTGTCTGTGTGTCTCCACTGCCAGGGAACACATTACAAGGTGCTGCTGCCCATGCGCCACCAGCTATTACGCTCAACAATAGCTGCATTATTTTGAAAAAAGAAATGTAATTAATTTAGAGGTGTTCGGGTTGAAACCTGTGCTGTCCCAATTGTGTATTGGACACAATGTGGGCTTCACGACCGCTGTCTGGAACCTCATGCTGTTCATTTACGGCCCTGGAACCACCGCTAGGACCCAGGGCCTATTATGTCTCGCTGCCTGCTCTCCTGCCAGCTGCCTGCTGCCAGTCTGCCACACACTCATCCTCCTCACGCTGCCTGCTGCTGTATTTCCTTTTGCTGTCTGTATGTTTCCACTGCCAGGGAACACATTACAAGGTGCTGCTGCCCATGCGCCGCCAGCTATTACACTCAAAAATAGCTGCCTGCGTTATTTTGAAAAAAAAAATAAAGTTAAATTATTTTAGAGGTGTCCGGGTTGAAAACTGTGCTGTCCCAATTGTGTATTGGACACAATGTGGGCTTCTCAACCGCTGTCTGGAACCTCATGCTGTTCATTTATGGCCCTGGAACCACCGCTAGGACCCAGAGCCTACTATGTCTCGCTGCCTGCCCTCCTGCCTGCTGCCAAATGCCAGTCTGCCACACACTTATCCTCCTCACGCTGCCTGCTGTTATATTTTCTCCTGCTGTCTGTGTGTCTCCACTGCCAGGGAACACATTACAAGGTTCTGCTGCCCATGCGCCACCAGCTATTACGCTCAACAATAGCTGCATTATTTTGAAAAAAATAATAATTTGTAATTAATTTAGAGGTGTCCGGGTTGAAAACTGTGCTGTCCCAATTGTGTATTGGACACAATGTGGGCTTCACGACCGCTGTCTCGAACCTCATGCTGTTTATTTATGGCCCTGGAACCACCGCTAGGACCCAGAGCCTACTATGTCTCGCTGCCTGCCCTCCTGCCTGCTGCCAAATGCCAGTCTGCCACACACTTATCCTCCTCACGCTGCCTGCTGTTATATTTCCTCCTGCTGTCTGTGTGTCTCCACTGCCAGGGAACACATTACAAGATGCTGCTGCCCATGTGCCACCAGCTATTACGCTCAACAATAGCTGCGATATTTTGAAAAAAAAAATGTAATTAATTTAGAGGTGTCCGGGTTGAAAACTGTGCTGTCCCAATTGTGTATTGGACACAATGTGGACTTCACGACCGCTGTCTGGAACCTCATGCTGTTTATTTACGGCCCTGGAACCACCGCTAGGACCCAGGGCCTACTATGTCTCGCTGCCTGCCCTCCTGCCTGCTGCCAAATGCCAGTCTGCCACACACTTATCCTCCTCACGCTGCCTGCTGTTATATTTCCTCCTGCTGTCTGTGTGTCTCCACTGCCAGGGAACACATTACAAGGTGCTGCTGCCCATGCGCCACCAGCTATTACGCTCAACAATAGCTGCATTATTTTGAAAAAAGAAATGTAATTAATTTAGAGGTGTTCGGGTTGAAACCTGTGCTGTCCCAATTGTGTATTGGACACAATGTGGGCTTCACGACCGCTGTCTGGAACCTCATGCTGTTTATTTACGGCCCTGGAACCACCGCTAGGACCCAGGGCCTACTATGTCTCGCTGCCTGCCCTCCTGCCTGCTGCCAAATGCCAGTCTGCCACACACTTATCCTCCTCACGCTGCCTGCTGTTATATTTCCTCCTGCTGTCTGTGTGTCTCCACTGCCAGGGAACACATTACAAGGTGCTGCTGCCCATGCGCCACCAGCTATTACGCTCAACAATAGCTGCATTATTTTGAAAAAAAAAATTTGTAATTAATTTAGAGGTGTCCGGGTTGAAAACTGTGCTGTCCCAATTGTGTATTGGACACAATGTGGGCTTCACGACCGCTGTCTGGAACCTCATGCTGTTCATTTACGGCCCGGGAACCACCGCTAGGACCCAGGGCCCACTATGTCTCGCTGCCTGCCCTCCTGCCTGCTGCCAAATGCCAGTCTGCCACACACTTATCCTCCTCATGCTGCCTGCTGTTATATTTCCTCCTGCTGTCTGTGTGTCTCCACTGCCAGGGAACACATTACAAGGTGCTGCTGCCCATGCGCCACCAGCTATTACGCTCAACAATAGCTGCATTATTTTGAAAAACAAAAATGTAATTAATTTAGAGGTGTTCGGGTTGAAAACTGTGCTGTCCCAATTGTGTATTGGACACAATGTGGGCTTCACGACCGCTGGCTGGAACCTCATGCTGTTCATTTACGGCCCTGGAACCACCGCTAGGACCCAGGGCCTACTATGTCTTGCTGCCTGCCCTCCTGCCTGCTGCCAAAAGCCATTCTGCCACACACTTACGCTGCCTGCTGTTATATTTCCTCCTGCTGTCTGTGTGTCTCCACTGCCAGGGAACACATTACAAGGTGCTGCTGCCCATGCGCCACCAGCTATTACGCTCAACAATATCTGCATTATTTTGAAAAAAAATTTGTAATTTAGAGGTGTCCGGGTTGAAAACTGTGCTGTCCCAATTGCGTATTGGACACAATGTGTGCTTCACGACCGCTGTCTGGAACCTCATGCTGTTTATTTACGGCCCTGGAACCACCGCTAGGACCCAGGGCCTACTACGTCTCGCTGCCTGCCCTCCTGCCTGCTGCCAAATGCCAGTCTGCCACATACTTATCCTCCTCACGCTGCCTGCTGTTATATTTCCTCCTGCTGTCTGTGTGTCTCCACTGCCAGGGAACACATTACAAGGTGCTGCTGCCCATGCGCCACCAGCTATTACGCTCAACAATAGCTGCATTATTTTGAAAAAAGAAATGTAATTAATTTAGAGGTGTTCGGGTTGAAACCTGTGCTGTCCCAATTGTGTATTGGACACAATGTGGGCTTCACGACCGCTGTCTGGAACCTCATGCTGTTCATTTACGGCCCTGGAACCACCGCTAGGACCCAGGGCCTATTATGTCTCGCTGCCTGCTCTCCTGCCAGCTGCCTGCTGCCAGTCTGCCACACACTCATCCTCCTCACGCTGCCTGCTGCTGTATTTCCTTTTGCTGTCTGTATGTTTCCACTGCCAGGGAACACATTACAAGGTGCTGCTGCCCATGCGCCGCCAGCTATTACACTCAAAAATAGCTGCCTGCGTTATTTTGAAAAAAAAAATAAAGTTAAATTATTTTAGAGGTGTCCGGGTTGAAAACTGTGCTGTCCCAATTGTGTATTGGACACAATGTGGGCTTCTCAACCGCTGTCTGGAACCTCATGCTGTTCATTTATGGCCCTGGAACCACCGCTAGGACCCAGAGCCTACTATGTCTCGCTGCCTGCCCTCCTGCCTGCTGCCAAATGCCAGTCTGCCACACACTTATCCTCCTCACGCTGCCTGCTGTTATATTTTCTCCTGCTGTCTGTGTGTCTCCACTGCCAGGGAACACATTACAAGGTTCTGCTGCCCATGCGCCACCAGCTATTACGCTCAACAATAGCTGCATTATTTTGAAAAAAATAATAATTTGTAATTAATTTAGAGGTGTCCGGGTTGAAAACTGTGCTGTCCCAATTGTGTATTGGACACAATGTGGGCTTCACGACCGCTGTCTCGAACCTCATGCTGTTTATTTATGGCCCTGGAACCACCGCTAGGACCCAGAGCCTACTATGTCTCGCTGCCTGCCCTCCTGCCTGCTGCCAAATGCCAGTCTGCCACACACTTATCCTCCTCACGCTGCCTGCTGTTATATTTCCTCCTGCTGTCTGTGTGTCTCCACTGCCAGGGAACACATTACAAGATGCTGCTGCCCATGTGCCACCAGCTATTACGCTCAACAATAGCTGCGATATTTTGAAAAAAAAAATGTAATTAATTTAGAGGTGTCCGGGTTGAAAACTGTGCTGTCCCAATTGTGTATTGGACACAATGTGGACTTCATGACCGCTGTCTGGAACCTCATGCTGTTTATTTACGGCCCTGGAACCACCGCTAGGACCCAGGGCCTACTATGTCTCGCTGCCTGCCCTCCTGCCTGCTGCCAAATGCCAGTCTGCCATACACTTATCCTCCTCATGCTGCCTGCTGTTATATTTCCTCCTGCTGTCTGTGTGTCTCCACTGCCAGGGAACACATTGCAAGGTGCTGCTGCCCATGCGCCACCAGCTATTACTCTCGACAATAGCTGCATTATTTTTAAAAAAGAAATGTAATTAATTTAGAGGTGTTCGGGTTGAAAACTGTGCTGTCCCAATTATGTATTGGACACAATGTGGGCTTCACGACCGCTGTCTGGAACCTCATGCTGTTCATTTACGGCCCTGGAACCACCGCTAGGACCCAGGGCCTACTATGTCTCGCTGCCTGCCCTCCTGCCTGCTGCCAAATGCCAGTCTGCCACACACTTATCCTCCTCACGCTGCCTGCTGTTATATTTCCTCCTGCTGTCTGTGTGTCTCCACTGCCAGGGAACACATTACAAGGTGCTGCTGCCCATGCGCCACCAGCTATTACGCTCAACAATAGCTGCATTATTTTGAAAAAAAAAATTGTAATTAATTTAGAGGTGTTCGGGTTGAAAACTGTGCTGTCCCAATTGTGTATTGGACACAATGTGGGCTTCACGACCGCTGTCTGGAACCTCATGCTGTTCATTTACAGCCCGGGAACCACCGCTAGGACCCAGGGCCTACTATGTCTCCCTGCCTGCCCTCCTGCCTGCTGCCAAATGCCAGTCTGCCACACACTTATCCTCCTCATGCTGCCTGCTGTTATATTTCCTCCTGCTGTCTATGTGTCTCCACTGCCAGGGAACACATTACAAGGTGCTGCTGCCCATGCGCCACCAGTTATTACGCTCAACAATAGCTGCATTATTTTTAAAAAAGAAATGTAATTAATTTAGAGGTGTTCGGGTTGAAAACTGTGCTGTCCCAATTGTGTATTGGACACAATGTGGGCTTCACGACCGCTGTCTGGAACCTCATGCTGTTCATTTACGGCCCTGGAACCACCGCTAGGACCCAGGGCCTACTATGTCTCGCTGCCTGCCCTCCTGCCTGCTGCCAAATGCCAGTTTTCCACACACTTATCCTCCTCACGCTGCCTGCTGTTATATTTCCTCCTGCTGTCTGTGTGTCTCCACTGCCAGGGAACACATTACAAGGTGCTGCTGCCCATGCGCCACCAGCTATTACGCTCAACAATTGCTACATTATTTTGAAAAAAAAAATGTAATTAATTTAGAGGTGTCCGGGTTGAAAACTGTGCTGTCCCAATTGTGTATTGGACACAATGTGGGCTTCACGACCGCTGTTTGGAACCTCATGCTGTTCATTTACGGCCCTGGAACCACCGCTAGGACCCAGGGCCTATTATGTCTCGCTGCCTGCTCTCCTGCCAGCTGCCTGCTGCCAGTCTGCCACACACTCATCCTCCTCAAGCTGCCTGCTGCTGTATTTCCTTTTGCTGTCTGTATGTTTCCACTGCCAGGGAACACATTACAAGGTGCTGTAGCCCATGCGCCGCCAGCTATTACGCTCAAAAATAGCTGCCTGCGTTATTTTGAAAAAAAAATAAAGTTAAATTATTTTAGAGGTGTCCGGGTTGAAAACTGTGCTGTCCCAATTGTGTATTGGACACAATGTGGGCTTCACGACCACTGTCTGGAACCTCATGCTGTTCATTTACAGTCCGGGAACCACCGCTAGGACCCAGGGCCTACTATGTCTCGCTGCCTGCCCTCCTGCCTGCTGCCAAATGCCAGTCTGCCACACACTTGTCCTCCTCACGCTGCCTGCTGTTATATTTCCTCCTGCTGTCTGTGTGTCTCCACTGCCAGGGAACACATTACAAGGTGCTGCTGCCCATGCGCCACCAGCTATTACGCTCAACAATAGCTGCATTATTTTGAAAAAAAAGTTGTAATTAATTTAGAGGTGTTCGGGTTGAAAACTGTGCTGTCCCAATTTTGTATTGGACACAATGTGGGCTTCACGACCGCTGTCTGGAACCTCATGCTGTTCATTTACGGCCCGGGAACCACCGCTAGGACCCAGGGCCTACTATGTCTCGCTGCCTGCCCTCCTGCCTGCTGTCAAATGCCAGTCTGCCACACACTTATCCTCCTCATGCTGCCTGCTGTTATATTTTCTCCAGCTGTCTGTGTGTCTCCACTGCCAGGGAACACATTACAAGGTGCTGCTGCCCATGCGCCACCAGCTATTACGCTCAACAATAGCTGCATTATTTTGAAAAAAAAATGTAATTAATTTAGAGGTGTCCGGATTGAAAACTGTGCTGTCCCAATTGTGTATTGGACACAATGTGGGCTTCACGACCGCTGTCTGGAACCTCATGCTGTTTATTTACGGCCCGGGAACCACCGCTAGGACCCAGGGCCTACTATGTCTCGCTGCCTGCCCTCCTGCCTGCTGCCAAATACCAGTCTGCCACACACTTATCCTCCTCACGCTGCCTGCTGTTATATTTCCTCCTGCTGTCTGTGTGTCTCCACTGCCAGGGAACACATTACAAGGTGCTGCTGCCCATGCGCCACCAGCTATTACGCTCAACAATAGCTGCATTATTTTGAAAAAAAAATAATTTGTAATTAATTTAGAGGTGTCCGGGTTGAAAACTGTGCTGTCCCAATTGTGTATTGAACACAATGTGGGCTTCGCGACCGCTGTCTGGAACCTCATGCTGTTCATTTACAGCCCGGGAACCACCGCTAGGACCCAGGGCCAACTATGTCTCGCTGCCTTCCCTCCTTCCTGCTGCCAAATGCCAGTCTGCCACACACTTATCCTCCTCACGCTGCCTGCTGTTATATTTCCTCCTGCTGTCTGTGTGTCTCCACTGCCAGGGAACACATTACAAGGTGCTGCTGCCCATGCGCCACCAGCTATTATGCTCAACAATAGCTGCATTATTTTGAAAAAAAATTGTAATTAATTTAGAGGTGTCCGGGTTGAAAACTGTGCTGTCCCAATTGTGTATTGGACACAATGTGGGCTTCACGACCGCTGTCTGGAACCTCATGCTGTTCATTTACGGCCCGGGAACCACCGCTAGGACCCCGGGCCTACTATGTCTCGCTGCCTGCTCTCCTGCCTGCTGCCTGCTGCCAGTCTGCCACACACTCAACCTCCTCACGCTGCCTGCTGCTGTATTTCCTTTTGCTGTCTGTATGTTTCCACTGCCAGGGAACACATTACAAGGTGCTGCTGCCCATGCGCCACCAGCTATTACGCTCAAAAATAGCTGCCTGCATTATTTTGAAAAAAAAAAAATATTTTAGAGGTGTCCAGGTTGAAAACTGTGCTGTCCCAATTGTGTATTGGACACAATGTGTGCTTCACGACCACTGTCTGGAACCTCATGCTGTTTATTTATGGCCCTGGAACCACCGCTAGGACCCAGAGCCTACTATGTCTCGCTGCCTTCCCTCCTGCCTGCTGCCAAATGCCAGTCTGCCACACACTTATCCTCCTCATGCTGCCTGCTGTTATATTTCCTCCTGCTGTCTGTGTGTCTCCACTGCCAGGGAACACATTACAAGATGCTGCTGCCCATGCGCCACCAGCTATTACGCTCAACAATAGCTGCATTATTTTGGAAAAAAAAATTGTAATTAATTTAGAGGTGTCCGGGTTGAAAACTGTGCTGTCCCAATTGTGTATTGGACACAATGTGGGCTTCACGACCGCTGTCTGGAACCTCATGCTGTTTATTTACGGCCCTGGAACCACCGCTAGGACCCAGGGCCTACTATGTCTCGCTGCCTGCCCTCCTGCCTGCTGCCAAATGCCAGTCTGCCACACACTTATCCTCCTCACGCTGCCTGCTGTTATATTTCCTCCTGCTGTCTGTGTGTCTCCACTGCCAGGGAACACATTACAAGGTGCTGCTGCCCATGCGCCACCAGCTATTACGCTCAACAATAGCTGCATTATTTTGAAAAAAAAAATTTGTAATTAATTTAGAGGTGTCCGGGTTGAAAACTGTGCTGTCCCAATTGTGTATTGGACACAATGTGGGCTTCACGACCGCTGTCTGGAACCTCATGCTGTTCATTTACGGCCCGGGAACCACCGCTAGGACCCAGGGCCCACTATGTCTCGCTGCCTGCCCTCCTGCCTGCTGCCAAATGCCAGTCTGCCACACACTTATCCTCCTCATGCTGCCTGCTGTTATATTTCCTCCTGCTGTCTGTGTGTCTCCACTGCCAGGGAACACATTACAAGGTGCTGCTGCCCATGCGCCACCAGCTATTACGCTCAACAATAGCTGCATTATTTTGAAAAACAAAAATGTAATTAATTTAGAGGTGTTCGGGTTGAAAACTGTGCTGTCCCAATTGTGTATTGGACACAATGTGGGCTTCACGACCGCTGGCTGGAACCTCATGCTGTTCATTTACGGCCCTGGAACCACCGCTAGGACCCAGGGCCTACTATGTCTTGCTGCCTGCCCTCCTGCCTGCTGCCAAAAGCCATTCTGCCACACACTTACGCTGCCTGCTGTTATATTTCCTCCTGCTGTCTGTGTGTCTCCACTGCCAGGGAACACATTACAAGGTGCTGCTGCCCATGCGCCACCAGCTATTACGCTCAACAATATCTGCATTATTTTGAAAAAAAATTTGTAATTTAGAGGTGTCCGGGTTGAAAACTGTGCTGTCCCAATTGCGTATTGGACACAATGTGTGCTTCACGACCGCTGTCTGGAACCTCATGCTGTTTATTTACGGCCCTGGAACCACCGCTAGGACCCAGGGCCTACTACGTCTCGCTGCCTGCCCTCCTGCCTGCTGCCAAATGCCAGTCTGCCACATACTTATCCTCCTCACGCTGCCTGCTGTTATATTTCCTCCTGCTGTCTGTGTGTCTCCACTGCCAGGGAACACATTACAAGGTGCTGCTGCCCATGCGCCACCAGCTATTACGCTCAACAATAGCTGCATTATTTTGAAAAAAGAAATGTAATTAATTTAGAGGTGTTCGGGTTGAAACCTGTGCTGTCCCAATTGTGTATTGGACACAATGTGGGCTTCACGACCGCTGTCTGGAACCTCATGCTGTTCATTTACGGCCCTGGAACCACCGCTAGGACCCAGGGCCTATTATGTCTCGCTGCCTGCTCTCCTGCCAGCTGCCTGCTGCCAGTCTGCCACACACTCATCCTCCTCACGCTGCCTGCTGCTGTATTTCCTTTTGCTGTCTGTATGTTTCCACTGCCAGGGAACACATTACAAGGTGCTGCTGCCCATGCGCCGCCAGCTATTACACTCAAAAATAGCTGCCTGCGTTATTTTGAAAAAAAAAATAAAGTTAAATTATTTTAGAGGTGTCCGGGTTGAAAACTGTGCTGTCCCAATTGTGTATTGGACACAATGTGGGCTTCTCAACCGCTGTCTGGAACCTCATGCTGTTCATTTATGGCCCTGGAACCACCGCTAGGACCCAGAGCCTACTATGTCTCGCTGCCTGCCCTCCTGCCTGCTGCCAAATGCCAGTCTGCCACACACTTATCCTCCTCACGCTGCCTGCTGTTATATTTTCTCCTGCTGTCTGTGTGTCTCCACTGCCAGGGAACACATTACAAGGTTCTGCTGCCCATGCGCCACCAGCTATTACGCTCAACAATAGCTGCATTATTTTGAAAAAAATAATAATTTGTAATTAATTTAGAGGTGTCCGGGTTGAAAACTGTGCTGTCCCAATTGTGTATTGGACACAATGTGGGCTTCACGACCACTGTCTGGAACCTCATGCTGTTCATTTACGGCCCGGGAACCATCGCTAGGACCCAGGGCCTACTATGTCTCGCTGCCTGCCCTCCTGCCTGCTGCCAAATGCCAGTCTGCCACACACTTATCCTCCTCATGCTGCCTGCTGTTATATTTTCTCCTGCTGTCTGTGTGTCTCCACTGCCAGGGAACACATTACAAGGTGCTGCTGCCCATGCGCCACCAGCTCTTATGCTCAAAAATAGCTGCATTATTTTGAAAAAAAAATGTAATTAATTTAGAGGTGTCCGGATTGAAAACTGTGCTGTCCCAATTGTGTATTGGACACAATGTGGGCTTCACGGCCGCTGTCTGGAACCTCATGCTGTTTATTTACGGCCCGGGAACAACCGCTAGGACCCAGGTCCTACTATGTCTCGCTGCCTGCCCTCCTGCCTGCTGCCAAATACCAGTCTGCCACACACTTATCCTCCTCACGCTGCCTGCTGTTATATTTCCTCCTGCTGTCTGTGTTCCTCCTGCCCATGCGCCACCAGCTATTACGCTCAACAAAAGCTGCATTATTTTGAAAAAAAAATTGTAATTAATTTAGAGGTGTCCGGGTTGAAAACTGTGCTGTCCCAATTGTGTATTGGACACAATGTGGGCTTCACGACCACTGTCTGGAACCTCATGCTGTTCATTTACGGCCCGGGAACCACCGCTAGGACCCAGGGCCTACTATGTCTCGCTGCCTGCCCTCCTGCCTGCTGCCAAATGCCAGTCTGCCACACACTTATCCTCCTCATGCTGCCTGCTGTTATATTTTCTCCTGCTGTCTGTGTGTCTCCACTGCCAGGGAACACATTACAAGGTGCTGCTGCCCATGCGCCACCAGCTCTTATGCTCAAAAATAGCTGCATTATTTTGAAAAAAAAATGTAATTAATTTAGAGGTGTCCGGATTGAAAACTGTGCTGTCCCAATTGTGTATTGGACACAATGTGGGCTTCACGGCCGCTGTCTGGAACCTCATGCTGTTTATTTACGGCCCGGGAACAACCGCTAGGACCCAGGTCCTACTATGTCTCGCTGCCTGCCCTCCTGCCTGCTGCCAAATACCAGTCTGCCACACACTTATCCTCCTCACGCTGCCTGCTGTTATATTTCCTCCTGCTGTCTGTGTTCCTCCTGCCCATGCGCCACCAGCTATTACGCTCAACAATAGCTGCATTATTTTGAAAAAAAAATTGTAATTAATTTAGAGGTGTTCGGGTTGAAAACTGTGCTGTCCCAATTGTGTATTGGACACAATGTGGGCTTCACGACCGCTGTCTGGAACCTTATGCTGTTCATTTACGGCCCTGGAACCACCGCTAGGACCCAGGGCCTACTATGTCTCGCTGCCTGCCCTCCTGCCTGCTGCCAAATGCCAGTCTGCCACACACTTATCCTCCTCACGCTGCCTGCTGTTATATTTCCTCCTGCTGTCTGTGTGTCTCCACTGCCAGGGAACACATTACAAGGTGCTGCTGCCCATGCGCCACCAGCTATTACGCTCAACAATAGCTGCATTATTTTGAAAAAAAAAATGTAATTAATTTAGAGGTGTCCGGGTTGAAAACTGTGCTGTCCCAATTGTGTATTGGACACAATGTGGGCTTCACGACCGCTGTCTGGAACCTCATGCTGTTCATTTACGGCCCTGGAACCACCGCTAGGACCCCGGGCCTACTATGTCTCGCTGCCTGCTCTCCTGCCTGCTGCCTGCTGCCAGTCTGCCACACACTCATCCTCCTCACGCTGCCTGCTGCTGTATTTCCTTTTGCTGTCTGTATGTTTCCACTGCCAGGGAACACATTACAAGGTGCTGCTCCCCATGCGCCACCAGCTATTACGCTCAAAAATAGCTGCCTGCGTTATTTAAAAAAAATAAAAATAAATTATTTTAGAGGTGTCCAGGTTGAAAACTGTGCTGTCCCAATTGTGTATTGGACACAATGTGGGCTTCACGACCGCTGTCTCGAACCTCATGCTGTTTATTTATGGCCCTGGAACCACCGCTAGGACCCAGAGCCTACTATGTCTCGCTGCCTGCCCTCCTGCCTGCTGCCAAATGCCAGTCTGCCACACACTTATCCTCCTCACGCTGCCTGCTGTTATATTTCCTCCTGCTGTCTGTGTGTCTCCACTGCCAGGGAACACATTACAAGATGCTGCTGCCCATGTGCCACCAGCTATTACGCTCAACAATAGCTGCGATATTTTGAAAAAAAAAATGTAATTAATTTAGAGGTGTCCGGGTTGAAAACTGTGCTGTCCCAATTGTGTATTGGACACAATGTGGACTTCACGACCGCTGTCTGGAACCTCATGCTGTTTATTTACGGCCCTGGAACCACCGCTAGGACCCAGGGCCTACTATGTCTCGCTGCCTGCCCTCCTGCCTGCTGCCAAATGCCAGTCTGCCATACACTTATCCTCCTCATGCTGCCTGCTGTTATATTTCCTCCTGCTGTCTGTGTGTCTCCACTGCCAGGGAACACATTGCAAGGTGCTGCTGCCCATGCGCCACCAGCTATTACTCTCGACAATAGCTGCATTATTTTTAAAAAAGAAATGTAATTAATTTAGAGGTGTTCGGGTTGAAAACTGTGCTGTCCCAATTATGTATTGGACACAATGTGGGCTTCACGACCGCTGTCTGGAACCTCATGCTGTTCATTTACGGCCCTGGAACCACCGCTAGGACCCAGGGCCTACTATGTCTCGCTGCCTGCCCTCCTGCCTGCTGCCAAATGCCAGTCTGCCACACACTTATCCTCCTCACGCTGCCTGCTGTTATATTTCCTCCTGCTGTCTGTGTGTCTCCACTGCCAGGGAACACATTACAAGGTGCTGCTGCCCATGCGCCACCAGCTATTACGCTCAACAATAGCTGCATTATTTTGAAAAAAAAAATTGTAATTAATTTAGAGGTGTTCGGGTTGAAAACTGTGCTGTCCCAATTGTGTATTGGACACAATGTGGGCTTCACGACCGCTGTCTGGAACCTCATGCTGTTCATTTACAGCCCGGGAACCACCGCTAGGACCCAGGGCCTACTATGTCTCCCTGCCTGCCCTCCTGCCTGCTGCCAAATGCCAGTCTGCCACACACTTATCCTCCTCATGCTGCCTGCTGTTATATTTCCTCCTGCTGTCTATGTGTCTCCACTGCCAGGGAACACATTACAAGGTGCTGCTGCCCATGCGCCACCAGCTATTACGCTCAACAATAGCTGCATTATTTTGAAAAAAAAATAATTTGTAATTAATTTAGAGGTGTCCGGGTTGAAAACTGTGCTGTCCCAATTGTGTATTGAACACAATGTGGGCTTCGCGACCGCTGTCTGGAACCTCATGCTGTTCATTTACAGCCCGGGAACCACCGCTTGGACCCAGGGCCAACTATGTCTCGCTGCCTTCCCTCCTTCCTGCTGCCAAATGCCAGTCTGCCACACACTTATCCTCCTCACGCTGCCTGCTGTTATATTTCCTCCTGCTGTCTGTGTGTCTCCACTGCCAGGGAACACATTACAAGGTGCTGCTGCCCATGCGCCACCAGCTATTATGCTCAACAATAGCTGCATTATTTTGAAAAAAAATTGTAATTAATTTAGAGGTGTCCGGGTTGAAAACTGTGCTGTCCCAATTGTGTATTGGACACAATGTGGGCTTCACGACCGCTGTCTGGAACCTCATGCTGTTCATTTACGGCCCGGGAACCACCGCTAGGACCCCGGGCCTACTATGTCTCGCTGCCTGCTCTCCTGCCTGCTGCCTGCTGCCAGTCTGCCACACACTCAACCTCCTCACGCTGCCTGCTGCTGTATTTCCTTTTGCTGTCTGTATGTTTCCACTGCCAGGGAACACATTACAAGGTGCTGCTGCCCATGCGCCACCAGCTATTACGCTCAAAAATAGCTGCCTGCATTATTTTGAAAAAAAAAAATATTTTAGAGGTGTCCAGGTTGAAAACTGTGCTGTCCCAATTGTGTATTGGACACAATGTGTGCTTCACGACCACTGTCTGGAACCTCATGCTGTTTATTTATGGCCCTGGAACCACCGCTAGGACCCAGAGCCTACTATGTCTCGCTGCCTTCCCTCCTGCCTGCTGCCAAATGCCAGTCTGCCACACACTTATCCTCCTCATGCTGCCTGCTGTTATATTTCCTCCTGCTGTCTGTGTGTCTCCACTGCCAGGGAACACATTACAAGATGCTGCTGCCCATGCGCCACCAGCTATTACGCTCAACAATAGCTGCATTATTTTGGAAAAAAAAATTGTAATTAATTTAGAGGTGTCCGGGTTGAAAACTGTGCTGTCCCAATTGTGTATTGGACACAATGTGGGCTTCACGACCGTTGTCTGGAACCTCATGCTGTTTATTTACGGCCCTGGAACCACCGCTAGGACCCAGGGCCTACTATGTCTCGCTGCCTGCCCTCCTGCCTGCTGCCAAATGCCAGTCTGCCACACACTTATCCTCCTCACGCTGCCTGCTGTTATATTTCCTCCTGCTGTCTGTGTGTCTCCACTGCCAGGGAACACATTACAAGGTGCTGCTGCCCATGCGCCACCAGCTATTACGCTCAACAATAGCTGCATTATTTTGAAAAAAAAAATTTGTAATTAATTTAGAGGTGTCCGGGTTGAAAACTGTGCTGTCCCAATTGTGTATTGGACACAATGTGGGCTTCACGACCGCTGTCTGGAACCTCATGCTGTTCATTTACGGCCCGGGAACCACCGCTAGGACCCAGGGCCCACTATGTCTCGCTGCCTGCCCTCCTGCCTGCTGCCAAATGCCAGTCTGCCACACACTTATCCTCCTCATGCTGCCTGCTGTTATATTTCCTCCTGCTGTCTGTGTGTCTCCACTGCCAGGGAACACATTACAAGGTGCTGCTGCCCATGCGCCACCAGCTATTACGCTCAACAATAGCTGCATTATTTTGAAAAACAAAAATGTAATTAATTTAGAGGTGTTCGGGTTGAAAACTGTGCTGTCCCAATTGTGTATTGGACACAATGTGGGCTTCACGACCGCTGGCTGGAACCTCATGCTGTTCATTTACGGCCCTGGAACCACCGCTAGGACCCAGGGCCTACTATGTCTTGCTGCCTGCCCTCCTGCCTGCTGCCAAAAGCCATTCTGCCACACACTTACGCTGCCTGCTGTTATATTTCCTCCTGCTGTCTGTGTGTCTCCACTGCCAGGGAACACATTACAAGGTGCTGCTGCCCATGCGCCACCAGCTATTACGCTCAACAATATCTGCATTATTTTGAAAAAAAATTTGTAATTTAGAGGTGTCCGGGTTGAAAACTGTGCTGTCCCAATTGCGTATTGGACACAATGTGTGCTTCACGACCGCTGTCTGGAACCTCATGCTGTTTATTTACGGCCCTGGAACCACCGCTAGGACCCAGGGCCTACTACGTCTCGCTGCCTGCCCTCCTGCCTGCTGCCAAATGCCAGTCTGCCACATACTTATCCTCCTCACGCTGCCTGCTGTTATATTTCCTCCTGCTGTCTGTGTGTCTCCACTGCCAGGGAACACATTACAAGGTGCTGCTGTCCATGCGCCACCAGCTATTACGCTCAACAATAGCTGCATTATTTTGAAAAAAAAAATAATAATTTGTAATTAGTTTAGAGGTGTCCGGGTTGAAAACTGTGCTGTCCCAATTGTGTATTGGACACAATGTGGGCTTCACGACCGCTGTCTGGAATAGTGGTGCTCAGCAGAGCTCGAATATTCGAGTAGCTCGAATATTCGAGCTCTTTTTCAGCTATTCGAGCTCGGTATTCAAGCTCCGAATAGCTGCAGCTATTCGAATGGGCTATTCGAGTAAACGCGAATAGCCCATTCACTATTCGAGCTATTCGAGCAAACGGCGCTATTCGAGCTCGGGTACCGAGCTCGAATAGCGTCATAGCCCAGATTGATGTCCTTAGAGCCAATCAGAGGGCTCCCAGGCCCTCTGACGGCAGCCAATCACAGAGGGGGACCCTGGCCAGCCCCTACCCTATAAATAGCGGCCGCCATGTTAGGTTTCTCCGTCCTTGCCTGAGACTTGCATAGAGAGAGAGTTGCTCCTTTGTGCTTTGGCTTAGCAAGAGCTCTATTGTGGTCATTTACCTAGCGTTTTTGCTCACATACACCTCCTATACACACCTATATTGTTGTTAGTTAGATAGACATTGTATTTTAGTTAGTAGCTTTTGTGTTACATAGACAGAGACAGCTACTGCAGGCAAGCTTACAGCTTTAGGCCTCAGGGCCTGCCTGTGTGGGCAGCTGTTCTCTCCTGTCCTCAGTTAGTATATTTCTCTCATCTATACCAGTATTTCTGCTGTCCTTTACTACTGATTGATTCTGTATTTAGTATTGTAGTTATACTGTACTAGGACACTCACTGTCACTGTTCATAGGCTAAGGCTAAGGCTACTAGCTCCTGCGTGTGTGCACTCACTGTCTTGTACACACACACTCTATTTCCTTCTGATTACTGATTGATTATTGTAATTAGTTGTACTTACTGTTACTACTTACTCTTACTGTACTAGGAGTCTAGGACACTCAGTCACTGTTCATAGGCTACTAGCTCCTGCGTGTGTGCACTCACTCACTGTCTGTGTACTGTAGTGTACACACACACTCTATTTCCTTCTGATTACTGATTGATTATTGTAATTAGTTGTACTTACTGTTACTACTTACTCTTACTGTACTATAGGAGTCTAGGACACTCAGTCACTGTTCATAGGCTACTAGCTCCTGCGTGTGTGCACTCACTCACTGTCTGTGTACTGTAGTGTACACACACACTCTATTTCCTTCTGATTACTGATTGATTATTGTAATTAGTTGTACTTACTGTTACTACTTACTCTTACTGTACTATAGGAGTCTAGGACACTCAGTCACTGTTCATAGGCTACTAGCTCCTGCGTGTGTGCACTCACTGTCTGTGTACTGTACACACACACTCTATTTCCTTCTGATTACTGATTGATTATTGTAATTAGTTGTACTTACTGTTACTACTTACTCTTACTGTACTATAGGAGTCTAGGACACTCAGTCACTGTTCATAGGCTAGCTCCTGCGTGTGTGTGTGCACTCACTGTCTGTGTAGTGTGTACACACTACACACACTCTATTTCCTTCTGATTACTGATTGATTATTGTAATTTCTAGTTGTACTTCCTGACTCTTACTACTTACTTACTGTAGTAGGGACACTCACTCAGTCACTGTTCATAGGCTAGCTCCTGCGCGTGTTTGCGCGTGCGTGCACTCACTGTCTGTAGTGTACACACACTAAATTTACTTGTGATTACTACTGATTATTGTAACTGCTAGTTGTACTTCCTGACTGTTACTACTTACTTACTGTATTAGGGACACTCACTCAGTCACTGTTCATAGGCTAGCTCCTGCGCGTGTTTGCGCGTGCGTGCACTCACTGTCTGTAGTGTACACACACTCTATTTCCTTCTGATTACTGATTGATTATTGTAATTTCTAGTTGTACTTCCTGACTGTTACTACTTACTTACTGTACTAGGGACACTCACTCAGTCACTGTTCATAGGCTAGCTCCTGCGCGTGTTTGCGCGTGCGTGCACTCACTGTCTGTAGTGTACACACACTAAATTTACTTGTGATTACTACTGATTATTGTAACTTCTAGTTGTACTTCCTGACTGTTACTACTTACTTACTGTACTAGGGACACTCACTCAGTCACTGTTCATAGGCTAGCTCCTGCGCGTGTTTGCGCGTGCGTGCACTCACTGTCTGTAGTGTACACACACTAAATTTACTTGTGATTACTACTGATTATTGTAACTTCTAGTTGTACTTCCTGACTGTTACTACTTACTTACTGTACTAGGGACACTCACTCAGTCACCTCACCCACCAACCCACTCCATTAAAGTACCCCACTTTTAACCCGCCCTTTTAAAAAACTTTTGTCTTTACGCCCAAAACATCGAAGATGTCTGGAAGTGGCAGCCAGCGCGGTTTGGGCAAGGGGAAGGGCAGCAAGGGAATCAGGAGGAGAGGGAGCAGCATTGTGGCAGGCCGCGGCCGCGCCACCATGCACAGTTCCGCAGCAGCAGCAGCAGCGTCAGTGGCTAACATTCCTCCCATTGCCACTAGCCGTGGACGCCTTGGGCGCCGCCCAGCAGGAGCATCTGCAACTCACGCTGCAGAGACACAGCAGCAGCAGCGTGTAGCACCTGCTCCGATTTTCCTCCAGCCGGGTCGGAAACGTCCCATTGAGGAAAAGCATGCAGACACTGTGGTGCAACTCATGACGGAGGATGAGCAGCCCGCCATCAGCTCTGCATCCGAGGCCTCCACCCTCACCACCACCACCACCACCCCTGTTCGCAGCAGCCGCCCAGCAGGGTCTGGGGAGGAGGCCAGTTCACCGTCACAAGTTGGCGACCTGTCACTCAGCAGTATTTTTACCCCAGGCACCATCAGGGTATTGTCTGCTGTTGTTGGTGATTTGGAGGAGGAGATGCTGATGGGCACTTTGGGGGATGAGGGATTGGACAGCAAGACTGTGGCGACAGTCAAGCAGCCCATCCATGCATCAGGAGAGGAGTTTGGGGGGTCATCATCCCAGCAGGACATGTTTCAGGAGGGGGAGGATGATGATGACCCGGTGACAGACAGAGACTGGGTGCCACCACCTCCAGGGGATGTCATCCTCAGCAGCTCTGAGGAGGAGAAGGAGGATGCGCTTGTGGGCCTTGCAAGGAGGCGCATCATTGCAAGCATTGGCAGCAGTAGGCAGGTCCCACAGCCTGCTGGTGTCTCAGGCTCAGCAGCAGCAGCAGCAGCATCTGCCAGTACCACCACCAGCCGCACCCAAGCCCCCCCCCCCCCCCAACCACCACAGGGAGACAGGCGGCAGCAGCGCTTCCATGCCGTAGGGGGATGTTTCTGTCACCAATCTGGCGATTTTTCACCATGCCCACTGTGTACAGCAAGTACGCCACTTGCAACCACTGTCAGCGGAAGTTGAGCAGAGGTGCAGACCCCTTAAAGTTCAGCACCAGCTCGCTCATCAACCACCTTGCTGCGAAACATTTCCACCAGCATGAGGAGTTCCAGAGGCTGAAGGCATCTGGTGCTGGCAGTGGCACCACACCCATCACTGCACAGCCTTCAGCTGCAGCAGCAGCAGCAACAGCAGCCACCCGCCCTCCTGCTCCTCCAGCAGCACCAGCAGGAGTGCGGAAACGCACTGCTCCTCCCCCCTCTGCAACTCCTGCCGCCGACACTGAGGCCTGTTCTGGCAGCCAGTCCTCAGTGGCCTCCTCCGCTGTGTCTGCTGATTCCCGTGCCAGCAAAAGGCCACGCCAGAGCCTTTTGAGCGAGTCCTTCCAGGGGGTGGTTAGGGCTCTGCCTCCCAGCAGCCGTCGCGTGCGTCAGCTGAACGGCTTGCTGGCACGGGCCATGTGCTCCCAACTCCTGCCGTACACGCTCGTGCAGGAGGGGAGCGACATTCGTGCGCTGCTTGCTTGCGCAGCCCCAGACTGGCAGCTCCCCAGCAGACACTTCTTTGCCCGCAAGGCCATTCCTGCACTGCACCGCTTTGTGATGGCCAATGTGGAGCGAGGGCTGGAGCACGCGGTTGGTGTCAGGTGAAAGGGTCCACGTCACCATGGACTCCTGGAGCAGCCGCTTCGGGACAGGCCGCTACCTGTCCTTCACTGTCCACTGGGTCAGCTTGGTGGAAGGGGGTGAGGATGGGAGAGCAGCAGCGGGCACAGCAGCAGCAGCAACACAGTGGGTGGTGCCACCCCGCAGGGTCAGGGGAACTGCAGCAGGTTCCTCCGATCCTCTGCCATCCTCCGGCACACCTGGCCAAACCCCCCGCCTCAGCAGCAGCGTGAAGGCCCGCCACTGCCAAGCACTGCTGCACTTGGTCAGCTTTGGGAAGACCAAGCTGACGGCAACCCATGTGTTGGCCAAACTCCAGGAGCAGGAGAGGATTTGGCTGACCCCCAGAGGCCTCAAAGTCGGAGAGGTGGTGGCCGACAATGGGGCCAATCTGGTTGCCGCAATAGACAGGGGAAACCTGACCCACATCCCCTGTCTTGCCCACGTGCTGAACCTGGTGGTGCAGAAGTTCTTGCGCACCTACCAGGGGATGGGCGAACTGCTGGAAACGGCAAGGAACGTTGTGCGTCACTTCCGGCGCTCGGCTGCAGCCTGTGCGAGCCTGGAAGACGTGCAAAAGGAGCTGGATCTGCCACGCCATCGGCTGGTCCTTGACGTTCCGACTCGCTGGAACTCCACCCTGGCGATGTTGGAGCGTCTGGTTGAACAGAAGCACGCTGTCAAACAGTACCTTGCCCTGGCCACTGTTTCCGCCGCTCAGAGAAGGGACAAGACCAGCAACATCCCGTCCATCGTCCCCGATGATGACTGGAGGCACATGCAGCAGGTGTGCTTAGTGCTGGCTCCCTTTCTGCAGGCCACTAACATGGTGAGCAGGGACCATGCTATGGTCTGCGAGTGGGTGCCCCTGGTTTGTCTGCTAAACAGGGCCCTCGATGCTTTGCTGGAACAGGGAGCGGCAGCCTTGGACCAGCAGGAGCGGCAAGCAGCTGTACAGTCCACCTCTGAGGGGGAGGAGGAGGAGGACTTGGTGGAGGTCCCTGACCTTGCTGCTGATGAGGGGGATCAGCACAGCGCAGCTGAGTTGGTGCGGGGGTGGAGAGAGGATGAGGCGGCAGAGGAGGAGGATGAGGACAGCAGCACTGCCGTCGATGTGCCAGCAGACGTGGCCCGCCTCTTCCCAATGGCAGCGCACATGCTGACGTGCCTGCGCAGGGACCCCAGGGTGATCCAGATGAAGCAGAGGGAGGACATCTGGATCAGCATGATGTTGGACCCACGCCTCAAGGGGAAGTTGAGCCAGTTCCTGCCGCCTGCAGGAGGAGACCCAGCGCAACAAATAAGGAGCTTGCAGCAGGCCCTTGTTGAGCGCTTGGAGGAAGCCTTCCCCCAGCCTTCCCTCCCCACTGTCCAGCAGCCAGCACAGAGGCAGCAGCAGGTGCCTGCATCCAGCAGCAAGCGCCCCACAGACCTGCTGTCTCTCAGCCACGAGCTCTACAGGACTGTAGAGGCTCCGGCAGCAGTGACTAGAGAGGAGGTGCATGCAGCAGCATCCTCCACCGGTCACAGCCAGCGCCTGACCCGCATGGTGGCTGACTACATGGGGTCCTACAGCGGGCTTGACAGCGATGCCCCTGTTGATCCCATGGAGTATTGGGTCAAGCGCCTGGAGATCTGGAGCGAGCTGGCGCAGTACGCCCTGGAAGTGCTGTCCTGCCCCCCTTCCAGCGTGCTGTCCGAGCGCTGCTTCAGTGCAGCTGGTGGTGTGGTCACCGAGAAACGCTCACGTCTGTCTCACAAGTCTGTGGACAGACTGACGTTTCTCAAGATGAACCAGGCGTGGGTGGAAGGCGAGTTCCTGGCCCCTGTTGTCGGCAAGAGGGGGACATGAACTGGCTAAGAACCATCGTTAATGTGCCTTACCACCCTTTACCACCTCCTGGCTCCTGCTCACTAAGCCAGCCCGGTTCACTTTGACTATTACGTCGCCTGCAGCCACACATTTTACACCTATAGTGGGCTGCTGTGTACTGCCCTTCTGCTGTCTGTCTGTGTTTCCCACTGCCAGGGTACACAGATTTACCTTCTGCTGCCATTCTGCCACCAGCTATTACGTCAAACAATAGCTATATATCTGTGTAATTTGTTTTACAAACAAAACCAAAAAACCATTAAAAAAAAAAAAAGGTTTAATTTTTCTGAGGTGCCCGGGTTGAAAACTGTGTTGTCCCAGTTGTGTATTGGACACGATGTGGGCTGCACGACCGCTGTCTGGGACCTCCTGTTGTGTTCATTTACGGCCTGGTATCACCGCTAGGTACCAGGGCTATTATGTCACGCTGCCTGCCTGCTGCCACACTCACACTACTCCTCCATTCCTCCTGCTGCTGCTGTCTGTCTGTGTTTCCCACTGCCAGGGTACACAGAATTACCTTCTGCTGCCAGTCTGCCACCAGCTATTACGTCAAACAATAGCTGCACACATAATTACTCCTCCATTCCTCCTGCTGCTGCTGCTGTCTGTCTGTGTTTCCCAACGCCAGGGTACACAGATTTACCTTCTGCTGCCACTCTGCCACCAGCTATTACGTCAAAAAATAGCTATATCTGTGTAATTGGTTGTAAAACCAAAACTACAAAACCATTACAAAAAAAGGTTTAATTTTTCTGAGGTGCCCGGGTTGAAAACTGTGTTGTCCCAGTTGTGTATTGGACACGATGTGGGCTGCATGACCGCTGTCTATTTACGGCCTGGTATCACCGCTAGGTACCAGGGCTATTATGTCACGCTGCCTACCTGCTGCCACACTCACACTACTCCTCCATTCCTCCTGCTGATGCTGCTGTCTGTCTGTGTTTCCCACTGCCAGGGTACACAGAATTAGCTTCTGCTGCCACTCTGCCACCAGCTATTACGTCAAACAATAGCTGCTCACATAATTACTCCTCCATTCCTCCTGCTGCTGCTGTCTGTCTGTTTCCCAACGCCAGGGTACACAGATTTACCTTCTGCTGCCACTCTGCCACCAGCTATTACGTCAAAAAATAGCTATATCTGTGTAATTGGTTGTAAAACCAAACCTACAAAACCATTACAAAAAAAAAGGTTTAATTTTTCTGAGGTGCCCGGGTTGAAAACTGTGTTGTCCCAGTTGTGTATTGGACACGATGTGGGCTGCACGACCGCTGTCTGGGACCTCCTGCCTGCTGTGTTTATTTACAGCCCTGGTATCACCGCTAGGTACCAGGGCTATTATGTCACGCTGCCTGCCTCATTGACTGCCTGCTGCCACACACTCATCCTCCTCCTCCTGCTGCTGAATTTACCTCCTGCTGTCTGTGTGTTTCCACTGCCAGGGAGCACATACAATGGCGCTTCCAACATGCGTGTGCCACCAGCTATTTGTTACGCTCAAAAATAGCTGCATTTCTTTAAAAAAAAATTGAAAAGAGAAATAAGTGAAGAAGAAGACGATATAGAAGAAGATGAAGAAGATGAAGAAGAAGAAGAAGAAGAAGGAGAAGAAGAAGAAGATGATGAAGAAGAAGAAGATGAAGAAGATGAAGAAGATGAAGAAGAAGATGAAGAAGATGAAGAAAATGAAGAAGAAGATGAAGAAGATGAAGAAGAAGATGAAGAAGATGAAGAAGAAGAAGATGAAGAAGAAGAAGAAGGAGAAGAAGAAGAAGATGAAGAAGAAGAAGATGAAGAAGATGAAGAAGATGAAGAAGAAGAAGATGAAGAAGATGAAGAAAAAGAAGATGAAGAAGAAGAAGATGATGATGAAGAAGATGAAGAAGAAGAAGAAGACAATATAAAAGAAGAAGAAGAAGAAGATATAGAAGAAGATATAGAAGAAGAAGATATAGAAGAAGAAGATATAGAAGAAGAAGAAGAAGATATAGAAGATAAAGAAGAAGAAGAAGAAGAAGTATATACAGTACTGAACAAAATTCTGGACACAACTTCTCTTTTCACCTTTTTTTTTTAAAGGAACATCCCCACATAATCACTTGCTGTTGTTACTTGGAAAAAAAGATGTTTCTTGCATCATTCACCCTCAAAACAAGTGTAGGAAGCTATTTAAGGCCAATTCGAATAGTCAGCTCGAACAATGAGCTCGAATACCGACTCGAATAGTGAGCTCGAAGCCCGAGGTCGAATCGAATAGTAAAATTTATTCGACTCGAATATTCGACTGACCTCGAATAATTTACTATTCGAATTCGACCAAACTCGAATTTTGAAAAGGGGTATTTGAGCACCACTGGTCTGGAACCTCATGCTGTTCATTTACAGCCCGGGAACCACCGCTAGGACCCAGGGCCTACTATGTCTCGCTGCCTGCCCTCCTGCCTGCTGCCAAATGCCAGTCTGCCACACACTTATCCTCCTCACGCTGCCTGATGTTATATTTCCTCCTGCTGTCTGTGTGTCTCCACTGCCAGGGAACACATTACAAGGTGCTGCTGCCCATGCGCCACCAGCTATTACGCTCAACAATAGCTGCATTATTTTGAAAAAAAAATTGTAATTAATTTAGAGGTGTTCGGGTTGAAAACTGTGCTGTCCCAATTGTGTATTGGACACAATGTGGGCTTCACGACCGCTGTCTGAAACCTCATGCTGTTCATTTACGGCCCGGGAACCACCGCTAGGACCCAGGGCCTACTATGTCTCGCTGCCTGCCCTCCTGCCTGCTGCCAAATGCCAGTCTGCCACACACTTATCCTCCTCACGCTGCCTGCTGTTATATTTCCTCCTGCTGTCTGTGTCTCCACTGCCAGGGAACACATTACAAGGTGCTGCTGCCCATGCGCCACCAGCTATTACGCTCAACAATAGCTGCATTATTTTGAAAAAAAAAATTGTAATTAATTTAGAGGTGTTCGGGTTGAAAACTGTGCTGTCCCAATTGTGTATTGGACACAATGTGGGCTTCACGACCGCTGTCTGAAACCTCATGCTGTTCATTTACGGCCCGGGAACCACCGCTAGGACCCAGGGCCTACTATGTCTCGCTGCCTGCCCTCCTGCCTGCTGCCAAATGCCAGTCTGCCACACACTTATCCTCCTCACGCTGCCTGCTGTTATATTTCCTCCTGCTGTCTGTGTCTCCACTGCCAGGGAACACATTACAAGGTGCTGCTGCCCATGCGCCACCAGCTATTACGCTCAACAATAGCTGCATTATTTTGAAAAAAAAAATGTAATTAATTTAGAGGTGTCCGGGTTGAAAACTGTGCTGTCCCAATTGCGTATTGGACACAATGTGGGCTTCACAACCGCTGTCTGGAACCTCATGCTGTTTATTTACGACCCTGGAACCACCGCTAGGACCCCGGGCCTACTATGTCTCGCTGCCTGCCCTCCTGCCTGCTGCCAAATGCCAGTCTGCCACACACTTATCCTCCTCACGCTGCCTGCTGTTATATTTCCTCCTGCTGTCTGTGTGTCTCCACTGCCAGGGAACACATTACAAGGTGCTGCTGCCCATGCGCCACCAGCTATTACGCTCAACAATAGTTGCATTATTTTGAAAAAAAAAATAATTTGTAAATAATTTAGAGGTGTCCGGGTTGAAAACTGTGCTGTCTCAATTGTGCATTGGACACAATGTGGGCTTCACGACCGCTGTCTGGAACCTCATGCTGTTCATTTACGGCCCGGGAACCACCGCTAGGACCCAGGGCTTACTATGTCTCGCTGCCTGCCCTCCTGCCTGCTGCCAAGTGCCAGTCTGCCACACACTTATCCTCCTCACGCTGCCTGCTGTTATATTTCCTCCTGCTGTCTGTGTGTCTCCACTGCCAGGGAACACATTACAAGGTGCTGCTGCCCATGCGCCACCAGCTATTACGCTCAACAATAGCTGCATTATTTTGAAAAAAAATTGTAATTTAGAGGTGTCCGGGTTGAAAACTGTGCTGTCCCAATTGCGTATTGGACACAATGTGTGCTTCACGACCGCTGTCTGGAACCTCATGCTGTTTATTTACGGCCCTTGAACCACCGCTAGGACCCCGGGCCTACTACGTCTCGCTGCCTGCCCTCCTGCCTGCTGCCAAATGCCAGTCTGCCACATACTTATCCTCCTCACGCTGCCTGCTGTTATATTTCCTCCTGCTGTCTGTGTGTCTCCACTGCCAGGGAACACATTACAAGGTGCTGCTGTCCATGCGCCACCAGCTATTACGCTCAACAATAGCTGCATTATTTTGAAAAAAAAATTGTACTTAATTTAGAGGTGTTCGGGTTGAAAACTGTGCTGTCCTAATTGTGTATTGGACACAATGTGGGCTTCACGACCCTTGTCTGGATCCTCATGCTGTTCATTTACGGCCCTGGAACCACCGCTAGGACCCAGGGCCTACTATGTCTCGCTGCCTGCCCTCCTGCCTGCTGCCAAATACCAGTCTGCCACACACTTATCCTCCTCACGCTGCCTGCTGTTATATTTCCTCCTGCTGTCTGTGTGTCTCCACTGCCAGGGAACACATTACAAGGTGCTGCTGCCCATGTGCCACCAGCTATTACGCTCAACAATAGCTGCATTATTTTGAAAAAAAAATGTAATTAATTTAGAGGTGTCCGGGTTGAAAACTGTGCTGTCCCAATTGCGTATTGGACACAATGTGGGCTTCAAGACCGCTGTATGGAACCTCATGCTGTTTATTTACGGTCCTGGAACCACCGCTAGGAACCCGGGCCTACTATGTCTCGCTGCCTGCCCTCCTGCCTGCTGCCAAATGCCAGTCTACCACATACTTATCCTCCTCACGCTGCCTGCTGTTATATTTTCTCCTGCTGTCTGTGTGTCTCCACTGCCAGGGAACACATTACAAGGTGCTGCTGCCCATGCGCCACCAGCTATTTGCTGCATTATTTTGAAAAAAAAAATTCATTTAGAGGTGTCCGGGTTGAAAACGGTGCTGTCCCAATTGTGTATTGGACACAATGTGGGCTTCACGACCGCTGTCTGGAACCTCATGCTGTTCATTTACGGCCCTGGAACCACCTCTAGGACCCAGGGCCTACTATGTCTCGCTGCCTGCCCTCCTGCCTGCTGCCAAATGCCAGTCTGCCACACACTTATCCTCCTCACGCTGCCTGCTGTTATATTTCCTCCTGCTGTCTGTGTGTCTCCACTGCCAGGGAACACATTACAAGGTGCTGCTGCCCATGCGCCACCAGCTATTACGCTCAACAATAGCTGCATTATTTAAAAAAAAAAAAATAATTTGTAATTAATTTAGAGGTGTCCGGGTTGAAAACTGTGCTGTCCCAATTGTGTATTGGACACAATGTGGGCTTCACGACCGCTGTCTGGAACCTCATGCTGTTTATTTACGGCCCTGGAACCACCGCTAGGACCCAGGGCCTACTATGTCTCGCTGCCTGCCCTCCTGCCTGCTGCCAAATGCCAGTCTGCCACACACTTATCCTCCTCACGCTGCCTGCTGTTATATTTCCTCCTGCTGTCTGTGTGTCTCCACTGCCAGGGAACACATTACAAGGTGCTGCTGCCCATGCGCCACCAGCTATTACGCTCAACAATAGCTGCATTATTTTGAAAAAAAAAATGTCATTAATTTAGAGGTGTCCGGGTTGAAAACTGTGCTGTCCCAATTGTGTATTGGACACAATGTGGGCTTCACGACCGCTGTCTGGAACCTCATGCTGTTCATTTACGGCCCTGAAATCACCACTAGGACCCAGGGCCTACTATGTCTCGCTGCCTGCCCTCCTGCCAGCTTCCAAATGCCAGTCTGCCAGACACTTATCCTCCTCACGCTGCCTGCTGTTATATTTCCTCCTGCTGTCTGTGTGTCTCCACTGCCAGGGAACACATTACAAGGTGCTGCTGCCCATGCGCCACCAGCTATTACGCTCAACAATAGCTGCATTATTTTGAAAAAAAAAATGTGATTAACCACTTGAGGACCGTGGGATTTACCCCCCCCTTAAAGAGACACTGAAGCGAAAAAAAAATTATGATATTATGATTTGTATGTGTGAAATTGAGAAATTTCGTTTCAAGACTACTCCTCATGGTTTAGGGCCCCTAAAATGCCAGGACATTATAGGAACCCCACAAATGACTCAATTTTAGAAAGAAGACACCCCAAGGTATTCCGTTAGTAGTACGGTGAGTTTATAGAAGATTTTATTTTTTGTCACAAGTTAGCGGAAAATGACACTTTGTGAAAAAAAACAATAAAAATCAATTTCCGCTAACTTGTGCCAAAAAAATAAAATCTTCTATGAACTCACCGTACTACTAACGGAATACCTTGGGGTGTCTTCTTTCTAATATTGAGTCATTTGTGGGGTTCCTATAATGTCCTGGCATTTTAGGGGCCCTAAACCGTGAGGAGTAGTCTTGAAACAAAATTTCTCAAAATGACCTGTGAAATCCTAAAGGTACTCATTGGACTTTGGGCTCCTTAGCGCAGTTAGGGTGCAAAAAAGTGCCACACATGTGGTATAGCCATACTCGGGAGAAGTAGTACAATGTGTTTTGGGGTGTATTTTTACACATACCCATGCTGGGTGGGAGAAATAACTCTGTAAATGGACAATTGTGTGTAAAAAAATCAAAAGATTGTCATTTACAGAGGTATTTCTCCCACCCAGCATGGGTATGTGTAAAAATACACCCCAAAACACATTATACTACCTCTCCCGAGTACGGCAATACCACATGTGTGGCACTTTTTTGCACCCTAACTGCGCTAAGGGGCCCAAAGTCCAATGAGTACCTTTAGGATTTCACATGTCATTTTTGTTTAAAGACTACTCCTCACGGTTTAGGGCCCCTAAAATGCCAGGGCAGTATAGGAACCCCACAAATGACCCCATTCTAGAAAGAAGACACCCAAAGGTATTTCGTTAGGAGTATGGTGAGTTCATAGAAGATTTTATTTTTTGTCACAAGTTAGTGAAAAATGACACTTTGTGAAAAAAAACCAATAAAAATCAATTTCCGCTAAATTTTGACAATAAATAAAATCTTCTATGAACTTGTCATACACCTAACAGAATACCTTGGGTGTCTTTTTTCTAAAATGAGGTCACTTGTGGGGTTCCTATACCGCCCTGGCATTTAACGGGCCCAATACCGTGAGTAGTCTAGAAACCAAATGTCTCAAAATGGCTGTTCAGGGGTATAAGCATCTTCAAATTTTGATGACAGGTGGTCTATGAGGGGGCGAATTTTGTGGAACCGGCTATAAGGAGGGTGGCCTTTTAGATGACAGGTTGTATTGGGCCTGATTTGATGGATAGGAGTGCTAGGGGGGTGACAGGAGGTGATTGATGGGTGTCTCAGGGGGTGGTTAGAGGGGAAAATAGATGCAATCAATGCACTGGGGAGGTGATCGGAAGGGGGTCTGAGGGGGATCTGAGGGTTTGGCCGAGTGATCAGGAGCCCACACAGGGCAAATTAGGGCCTGATCTGATGGGTAGGTGTGCTAGGGGGTGACAGGAGGTGATTGATGGGTGTCTCAAGGTGTGATTAGAGGGGGGAATAGATGCAAGCAATGCACTGGCGAGGTGATCAGGGCTGGGGTCTGAGTGTGTGGGCGGGTGATTGAGTGCCCTAAGGGCAGATAGGGGTCTAATCTGATAGGTAGCAGTGACAGGGGGTGATTGATGGGTAATTAGTGGGTGTTTAGTGTAGAGAACAGATGTAAACACTGCACTTGGGAGGTGATCTGACTTCGGATCTGCGTGCGATCTATTGGTGTGGGTGGGTGATCAGATTGCCCGCAAGGGGCAGGTTAGGGGCTGATTGATGGGTGGCAGTGACAGGGGGTGATTGATGGGTGGCAGTTACAGGGGGTGATTGATGGGTGATTGATAGGTGATTGACAGGTAATCAGTGGGTTATTACAGGGAACAACAGAAGTAAATATTGCACTGGCGAATTGATAAGGGGGGTCTGAGGGCAATCTGAGCGTGTAGGCGGGTGATTGGGTGCCCGCAAGGGGCAGATTAGGGTCTGATCTGATGGGTAACAGTGACAGGTGGTGATAGGGGGTGATTGATGGGTGATTGATGGGTAATTAGTGGGTGTTTAGGGTAGAGAATAGATGTAAACACTGCACTTGGGAGGTGATCGGATGTCGGATCTGTGGGCGATCTATTGGTGTGGGTGGGTGATCAGATTGCCCGCAAGGGGCAGGTTAGGGGCTGATTGATGGGTGGCAGTGACAGGGGGTGATTGATGGGTGGCAGTGACAGGGGGTGATTGATGGGTGATTGATAGGTGATTGACAGGTAATCAGTGGGTTATTACAGGGAACAACAGAAGTAAATATTGCACTGGCGAATTGATAAGGGGGGGTCTGAGGGCAATCTGAGCGTGTAGGCGGGTGATTGGGTGCCCGCAAGGGGCAGATTAGGGTCTGATCTGATGGGTAACAGTGACAGGTGGTGATAGGGGGTGATTGATGGGTGATTGATGGGTAATTAGTGGGTGTTTAGGGTACAGAACAGATGTAAACACTGCACTTGGGAGGTGATCGGATGTCGGATCTGCGGGCGATCTATTGGTGTGGGTGGGTGATCAGATTGCCCGCAAGGGGCAGGTTAGGGGCTGATTGATGGGTGGCAGTGACAGGGGGTGATTGATGGGTGGCAGTGACAGGGGGTGATTGATGGGTGATTGATAGGTGATTGACAGGTGATTGACAGGTAATCTGTGGGTTATTACAGGGAACAACAGAAGTAAATATTGCACTGGCGAATTGATGAGGGGGGTCTGAGGGCAATCTGAGCATGTAGGCGGGTGATTGGGTGCCCGCAAGGGGCAGATTAGGGTCTGACCTGATGGGTAACAGTGGCAGGTGGTGATAGGGGGTGATTGATGGGTAATTAGTGGGTGCTTAGGGTAGAGAACAGATGTAAACACTGCACTTGGGAGGTGATCTGACGCCGGATCTGCGGGCGATCTATTGGTGTGGGTGGGTGATCAGATTGCCCGCAAGGGGCAGGTTAGGGGCTGATTGATGGGTGGCAGTGACAGGGGGTGATTGATGGGTGATTGACGGGTGATTGACAGGTGATTGACAGGTGATTGACAGGTAATCAGGGGGATAGATGCATACAGTACACAGGGGGAGTCTGGGGGGGGGGTCTGGGGAGAATCTGAAGGGTGGGGGGTGATCAGGAGGGGGCAGTGGGCGGGGGGGGGCGGGTAAAAAAAATAGCGTTGACAGATAGTGATAGGGAGTGATTGATGGGTGATTAGGGGGGTGATTGGGTGCAAACAGGGGTCTGGGGGGTGGGCAGGGGGGGGGTCTGAGGGGTGCTGTGGGCAATCTGGGGCAGGGGGGGAGGGAGAAATCAGTGTGCTTTGGTGCGACATAGGGTGGCTGCAGCCTGCCCTGGTGGTCCCTCGGACATTGGGACCACCAGGGCAGGAGGCAGCCTGTATAATACACATTGTAAACATTACAAAGTGTATTATACACTTTGTATGCGGCAATTCGGGTGCTAGTAACCCGCCGGCGGCCAGGGGGGCAGAGTCAGGCGCCGGCGGCCAGTGGTGCTCAGCAGAGCTCGAATATTCGAGTAGCTCGAATATTCGAGCTCTTTTGTCAGCTATTCGAGCTCGAATACCGAGCTCGAATAGCTGCAGCTACTCGAATGGGCTATTCGAGTGAACTCGAATAGTCCATTCACTATTCGAGCTATTCGAGCTAACAGTGCTATTCGAGCTCGAATACCGAGAGCGAATAGCGTCATAGCCCAGATTGATGTCCTTAGAGCCAATCAGAGGGCTCCCAGGCCCTCTGACGGCAGCCAATCACAGAGGGGGACCCTGGCCAGCCCCTACCCTATAAATAGCGGCCGCCATGTTCCGTTTTTCCGTCCTTGCCTGACTTTGTACAGAGAGAGATCTGCTCCTTTGTGCTTTGGCTTAGCGAAAGCTTTATTGTGGTCAACTACCTAGCGTTTTTGCTCACATACACCTCCTATACACACCTATATTGTTGTTAGTTAGATAGAGATTGTATTTTAGTTAGTAGCTTGTGTGTTACATAGAGACAGACACAGCTGCTGCAGGCAAGCTTACACTGCTTTAGGCCTCAGGGCCTTGCCTGTGTGGGCACAGCTTTCCTCCTGTGACTGTCCTCTGTTAGTTTATTATACCAGTGTTTCTGCTGTCCTACCTTTACTACTGAGTAATTGTATTTTGTAGTAACTGTACTAGGACACTCACTGTCACTGTTTGTTCATAACTCCTGCGTGTGTGCGTACACAGTACACACACTCTATTTCCTTCTGATTACTATTGATTATTGTAATTTCTAGTTGTACACTTACTTACTACTTACTACTAGGGACACTCAGTCACTGTTCATAGGCTAGCTCCTGCGTGTGTGCGTGCGTGCACTCAGTACACACACTCTATTTCCTTCTGATTACTATTGATTATTGTAATTTCTAGTTGTACACTTACTTACTACTTACTACTAGGGACACTCAGTCACTGTTCATAGGCTAGCTCCTGCGTGTGTGTGTGCGTGCACTGTCTGTACAGTACACACACTCTATTTCCTTCTGATTACTATTGATTATTGTAATTTCTAGTTGTACTTACTAGTAACTACTTACTACTAGGGACACTCAGTCACTGTTCATAGGCTAGCTCCTGCGTGTGTGTGTGCGTGCACTCAGTACACACACACACTCTATTTCCTTCTACTTAATCTGATTACTACTGATTATTGTATTTTCTAGTTAGTGTACTAGGGGACACACTCACTGTTCACTGTTCACACTTATACTGATTACTGAATTATTGTATTTTGTATTAGTACTGTACTAGTAATCACTTAGCGATCTAATCACTTAGTGATTAGTGTCACCTCACCCACCAACCCACTCCATTAAAGTACCCCACTTTTTCACCCGCCCTTTTAAAAAACGTTTTTGTTTACGCCCAAAACATCAAAGATGTCTGGAAGTGGCAGCCAGCGCGGTTTGGGCAAGGGGAAGGGCAGCAAGGGAATCAAGAGGAGAGGGAGCAGCATTGTGGCAAGCCGCGGCCGCGCCACCATGCACAGTTCCGCAGCAGCAGCTGCGTCAGTGGCTAACATTCCTCCTATAGCCACTGGCCGTGGACGCCTTGGGCGCCGCCCAGCAGGAGCAACTCACGCTGCAGAGACACAGCAGCAGCAGCGTGTAGTACCTGCTCCTATTTTCCTCCAGCCGGGTCGGAAACGTCCCATTGAGGAAAAGGATGCAGCCACTGTGGTGCAACTGATGACGGAGGATGAGCAGCCCGCCATCAGCTCTGCATCCGAGGCCTCCACCCTCACCACCACCACCACCACCCCTGTTCGCAGCAGCCGCCCAGCAGGGCCTGGGGAGGAGAGAGGATGAGGCGGCAGAGGAGGAGGCACTGCCGTCGATGTGCCAGCACACGTGGCCCGCTTCTTCCCAATGGCAGCGCACATGCTGATGTGCCTGCGCAAGGACCCCAGGGTGATCCAGATGAAGCAGAGGGAGGACATCTGGATCAGCATGATGTTGGACCCACGCCTCAAGGGGAAGTTGAGCCAGTTCCTGCCGCCTGCAGGAGGAGACCCAGCGCAACAAATAAGGAGCTTGCAGCAGGCCCTTGTTGAGCGCTTGGAGGAAGCCTTCCCCCAGCCTTCCACCCCCACTGTCCAGCCAGCACAGAAGCAGCAGCAGGTGCCTGCATCCAGCAGCAAGCGCCCCACAGACCTGCTGTCTCTCAGCAACGAGCTCTACAGGACTGTAGAGGCTCCGGCAGCAGTGACTAGAGAGGAGGTGCATGCAGCAGCATCCTCCTCCGGTCACAGCCAGCGCCTGACCCGAATGGTGGCTGACTACATGGGGTCCTACAGCGGACTGTACAGCGATGCCCCTGTTGATCCCATGGAGTATTGGGTCAAGCGCCTGGAGATCTGGAGCGAGCTGGCGCAGTACGCCCTGGAAGTGCTGTCCTGCCCCCCTTCCAGCGTGCTGTCCGAGCGCTGCTTCAGTGCAGCTGGTGGCGTAATCACCGAGAAACGCTCACGTCTGTCTCACAAGTCTGTGGACAGACTGACGTTTCTCAAGATGAACCAGGCATGGGTGGAAGGCGAGTTCCTGGCCCCTGTTGTCGGCGAGAGGGGGACATGAACTGGCTGCCGGAAGAACCATCGTTAATGTGCCTTACCACCCTTTACCACCTCCTGGCTCCTGCTCACTAAGCCAGCCTGGTTCACTTTGACTATTACTTCGCCTGCAGCCACACATTTTACATCTACAGTGGGCTACTGTGTACTGCCCTTCTGCTGTCTGTCTGTCTGTGTTTCCCCACTGCCAGGGTACACAGATTTACCTTCTGCTGCCACTCTGCCACCAGCTATTACGTCCAACAATAGCTGCTCTCATTACTCCTCCATTCCTCCTGCTGCTGCTGCTATCTGTCTGTGTTTCCCACTGCCAGGGTACACAGAATTACCTTCTGCTGCCACTCTGCCACCAGCTATTACGTCCAACAATAGCTATATCTGTGTAATTTGCTGTAAAAAAAAAAAAAAGTAAACCATTAAAAAAAAAAAAAAAAAAAGTTTAATTTTTCTGAGCTGCCCGGGTTGAAAACTGTGTTGTCCCAGTTGTGTATTGGACACGATGTGGGCTGCACGACCGCTGTCTGGGACCTCCTGTTGTGTTTATTTACAGCCCTGGTATCAACGCTAGGTACCAGGGCTATTATGTCACGCTGCCTACCTACCTGCTGCCACACTCACACTACTCCTCCATTCCTCCTGCTGCTGCCTGTCTGTGTTTCCCACTGCCAGGGTACACAGATTTACCTTCTGCTGCCACTCTGCCACCAGCTATTACGTCCAACAGTAGCTACTCTCATTACTCCTCCATTCCTCCTGCTGCTGCTGCTGTCTGTCTGTGTTTCCCACTGCCAGGGTACACAGAATTACCTTCTGCTGCCACTCTGCCACCAGCTATTACGTCCAACAATAGCTATATCTGTGTAATTTGCTGTAAGAAAAAAAAAAAAGTAAACCATTAAAAAAAAAA